>NW_004567132.1:5913842-5920248 GCF_000260355.1 Condylura cristata
CTTTGTCAAAAATTAGGTGTCCATAAACTTGTGGGTTTATATCTGGGTTTTCTATTCAAATCCACTGGTCTGTATGTCTATTCTTGTTCCAGTACCATGCAGTTTTGATTATTATGGCTTTGTAGTATGCCACTGATGTGTTTTTAAGGGGAAAACATGAGGAAAGTAGAAACTAGCAAATATCTGTTACAACTCTGTAGGTAAATGTGAGATGTGGACAGGATACCTTTGTATCTTGAGCTTTCCCCTCTGAAGTTTAAAGTGTTTTATTCATAGCTATATTCTTCCAAACTAGTTTCATTTCTCACCTCCTACCTTCTCACTTCTCTGTGTATTGTTCGAAACCCCTCAATTCCTTTTTCAAGAAAACCACCAAACTGCTAATTATCCAATTAACCCATCTTGAATGATTCTGCATTTTACCAAAAATAAGATTCTAAGGGGGTATAGGATGTGAAGGTGGAAAATCAGGCCTCCAGCAATATCTGAACAGAGAAGAAAGGAAGAAAGAATAGTCATTCAACCTATCTATTCTCTCCATGGCAAGACTACAGCTGCATTTTAATGGGACAAAAGCTGTTGGCACATGATAAACACTGCTTTAGGTTTTTGTCAAGATGCTTCATAAAGCATTTCCAAATCACTACATTAACTACTAAGAAGAGGTCAACTGCTCTAATTTGGGTTTAACTTTGGTTATTTTATTTATTTATTTATTTTTACAAAATATAGCAAACAAACAACATCTACCTATTTACCTAGATAGCTAATCTTGTATCCTTGGTAGTATCCTAAGCTCTTTGTTCCATTTTCTAAGTTGTCCTCTGTGCTAACTGAAAATGGAGACAAAGGACTCGCAGTGTACAATAAAAGAGGAGAGTCAAAAATCTAAAGATTCATGGATCCTCACCTATTACAGGCCAGGAATGGTCAGTACTTACCTCAAGAGAGTTGACCAGTGTGGTTCCTCCTTCAGTCTTATCCAAGTGACATTCATTTTAATAACAAGTTAAACTCATTATGTGAATTGCACAATTCTATTAGAATATTGTTATCCCATGTAAATGCTATTAGTTCCACAAATGAACTACTCTATGTGAAACTACTTAGAAAACTATAAAGCACTTTACAAATGGAAGAAAAATTATAATGTCCAAAAGAGAAAAACATTATACTAAACTGGAATCATAAAATGCTAAAGTACCCACTGACGCAGCTCCAATTCACAACTTCACCCTTTTTGTGTGAAAGGTAAAGGGAAGCAAAGTGTTTTCTTTGTAAATCCCATTTCTATGACTAATGTTCTTCTACAACTAACGTGTAATTTTCTTTTTCTGATTTGTTTTGCATCTTACCCAACATATTTTATTTCCCTTCTGTCTTTTTAGATGTGCCACTTTGTTGAAGGGGGAGGTGGGGCTTTGCAAGAAGTTTTAAAATATGCTGTTAATGAATGAATGGACAACTAATTACTTGCTAAATGCATTAACACAATTCTGGGCCTGAAATTGCTTTGAAATTAATTTGGGACATATGTGCACATCCTCGCTTATATTTGCAGGGGGGGGTTGATACATGGATCTCCACTTGTATGTAAGGAAGTCTTTCCCTTTTTACATAAACCTGGCTACAAAGAAGAAAACTCATTGACAGGTTAATTTACTCTTCAAGCTATACTATTTAAAAAGATAAATTTCTAAATTATGCTGCTTGTACATTGATTTCATTCTCTTTTACTTGTTCTCTCCTCCATCCCCCTCCTCTCTATCTCCCTCCTCCTACCTCTCTCTCTCTCTCTCTCCACACACACACACACACACACACACACACACACACACACACACGACCCAAATGTAAGCTGTGTACCTAAGTAAGAAGATTATAAACACACAGCATGCTAAGTGAGCAAACTTCCATTCAATGGATCACAATAGCAGTTGTTTTCCAGCCTTAGTTAATTTTTAAAATGCTTCTATTCCTATTTTCCCCAACCTCATTTTTTTTCTGTTAAATGTGGAGACACACCAGATTATTATTCTCTCAGTACAGAGACTGAATTTTTACTTTAGTTCAAACAAAAACTTTGGTATAAATGGTTTTTCATAACAGTGTTAATTTTAAGAAGCTACCCATAGATATTTTGAATATGTAGTTATTACCTGGGCTGGAAATTAGTCAGCAACAGAGTTCCATTAGCACTCACATTTTCAGATAAGTATTACATTTTCTCGAACATTTTAAAACCTTGGATCTCAGATTATGACAAAGATAAAAAAAAAAATAGGGACAACTACTACATCAGACAAGATCAGAGACAGATTATTTCTTAACTTTGTACAAGAGCTTTTGTCTCTCCCAAGACTAAGGCTCTCTTTTGGGAGTAGAACCTTCTAAGAACTGATTCTCTGTTAGCCAGAATTCCCAGCTTGTACTACTTCAACGTCTTCTGTTTGCTAGATCTTGTCCTCAGTGGCCTTATCAATCATAACCACAGGCTTTTAATCCCCTCAACACTCACATTGCAAATATTCCATGTTCCCATTTCAAGTGGGTTCATTCTCCCTGATTTATATCTGTCCTCTAAGACTGAGGGAAAATATTAAACCAAAAAAATATTTTTTTTCAACTGGAACTATTCCAAGGTAAAGCTAGATAGTCCACATTTGGGACTAAATTGTGTCCCCTGAAAATTCTGATATGAAGTCTAATGTCCTGAGTGATTTTCTTTGGACATCAGGTATTCAAGGAAGCCAGTTAGTTTGAAAGCTAGCATTATAGTAAGACTCAAATCCAATATGAACTCTTGGATCCTTATGAGAGAGAGTGTCAGGCATTATGGGTGTGTGTGACAATGGAAAAACCTTGTGAAGACACGGTGAGAAGGTGGCCATCAAGGAGAGTGAAGGGGAAAGGCCTCAGGAAAAACCAAATCTGCCAGTACCTTGATCTTGGTCTTGGATTTCAGCATCTACAATCATGAAAGAGTATTTTGGGTTTTTACCCCATGTGAAGTTGGCATTTTATCATGGTAGCTGATCAGTGTAATACAACTCATTTCCATATTTTATAAATAGGTTGCAAACCACTCCACCAAGAGCTTTAGTCTTATCTGCAATGTGGGGGTAGCGCTATCTGATGACTGCGTCCAGCTTCATTCTATTATGATTTTTCCTTTGTTTAACCAACATTCCTTTTCTCTGATAACAGTATTGGTTATCAGACCATTGGAGCAGCGTGGGGCCCAGAATAAATTCAGAATTGAATCAGGGACTGATGGAACCAGAAATATTTTAATGACCATTATACTCTTTCTCCGTCTACCTCCTCGGCTGGTGTTTGCTCCAGGACTAAGCACGTGGTCCATAGTGAAGAAATTGGAGCCCGTCTCTGCTTTATGTTTTTCCTAATCAAACTTAAAAATAAAAAGGGGACTATTTCTCGTATGACCATGAAGTTGTGAAGATGTAATTGAGTTTGAAATATGGAGAAAATGCCTCCTTGGTCAGAAAGAAGGGCACTAACAGGCAGAAAGAAGCACATACAAGAAAGAGAGGCTGTAAGAGCAGTGGCAGTGAAGGAGATCTCGCTGCCAGCCCCACTATCTCAAGGTCCAGGCATCCCTGAGATCAGCCTCCCCTCTCCACCCTATGGAAATAAATGCACTCCACTTTTGTGCCTAAGTTACTTTAAGTTGTTCCTCGTTTTGGACATCAAAGAGTCCTCGTTCGTGATTAGAATGGATATACTTTTCTTTATCTTTTTTTTCTACAATTGATCTACTTTCTGATCCCCTCCCTTCCATTTGCTAACTCACCACTCTTTTTGGGATAGACCAGGAAAATAGCAGGAATAAGATGGAGAAAATCAAAGAGAAAGATATAAAAGGTGGGGGTGGAGAACAGAGAACCAAATGACATTTTCCCTTGCAGGTTACAGCTCTGAAGTCACTTAAGTCCATTTAGAATTCAGAAATGAAAATTATGACCAAAGAACTGGGCATCGTCCATATCCAGTTCATTCATCGGTCTTGAGCTCAAGTCCTATGGACATTTCTCAGGGCTCCCTCTATAGCATTTCAAGAGATTTATTATAATTCCTTTTCACCATCCTTTATGTGTCTTCTCCATATCCATCCTTAACCTATATCCTTACAGCTGTCATGACTCCCACAACCTCTATGGAGTTACCATACTGGTCTCGAGCCACTTGCTAGCCACCAAATTCTTATCTCTGTCTGTCCTATTCACCCAATGTCCAACAAAGTTTAAAACTATCTTTTCTCCCATTTAAATCCCCCCAATTCTGTATTCGCCCTCCAATTAAAATACATATTTTTCAGCCTGTTCTCTTAGTAGCCCACTTAGTGACCAGCTAGTACTAATTTGATCAAGTATAACTAAGGTGTTCCTAGCAGATAATAGATTAATATTTTACTCTTCCAGTGAACATTTACATTTTATAGTGGCCTTAAGCAAAGGGAATTAGCCATATAGAAATTTCTGTTTTTTTTTTGGGGGGGGGCACTGGTACGCACTGAATATGATAGCTGGTGGGACTATAAGCCCCCTTGATTCACATCACACACAGCCCTGCCCTTGGGGACAATTCCATGACCATCATCAAAGAGCTTTCTTCTCTGCAGGAGTCATTAGCCACCAACTCCCCCCGTGACCTTCCCATTCCTCCCTCTGGCTTATACCTTTGCTCACCTCTCCTTGCTCTATTATTGCCTTTACCAGTGTCTATAGTTTTATTAACTCAGTAAATTTAGATTCTCTTAAAGAGCACATCAAAAGTTCAAGCCATGCCACCCAGCCCTAGAAACAGTTCTTGAAACAGAACTGATGACTCCAAAGTTATTTCAGGTAAGAGCTAGGAAATGTCATCTGAATATTCCTGGTCATTTTATTGACTTTAATTGAATAGTTCGTCCAGAATCTATAGTTTACTGGGACCAATGATAATATGGGAATGTTAAATGGCAGGAGCAGGACTTACAAGAAATGCAATATGGGCAATTACATTCAAAGTTGGTGCTGCACTTAAAAAAGAGCCTTGAAAAATATTAGAGTGTTTTGTGAAGGTCTGAGAGAAGCTAAGTGAGCCAAATGCCACCAGACCTCAAGAAACTCCAGGGAGACTTGTGGATGGAGACTTGAAGCTGTTCTCATATTCCATAGGCATACATTCTAGGAGGGAGAACAGTTATTCTAGATCGCTGCACCAGGCAACAGTAGGTTGGTGGAACCATACATTACAAAGAGGAACATTTTAAGACTCAACAGCAGTGCTGTCCAGCAGTGGAGTTGCCTTCCAAAGTCATGACAGATAATATTTGAAAAGGGTCTAAATGTCCATTCAGTCGGGCATTGCAGAACAGCTTCCCGTGCTTATAGGCGAGACACCTTCGATGAGTTCTTAAATGCTATCGCCCCACATTGTGTAAAGCTGCCAGCTCTGGATTAGCTGGCTGACCCTCCCAAGCAGCCTCAGCTCTTTGTATGGTGTTCTGGGAACTGGGAGAGGAGGTGAGAAACAGACAGCACAAAAGAGTCAGAGAAAACAGCACTTTAATCTATCACCTGTTGGCAGCTTTAGTCTTTTGATTGGCTTCAGCCTGTTGGCTACTCACCTGCCCATCTATTCTCTAAATGAAGTGCTCCAGCAATTGAGTTCAATTCAACAAGCACGGATGCTGCGCTGCTATAAATCATCGGTCCCTTCCTCCCTGAGCCCTTCAGTGGTAGGAGTAATTGGTTAATTGCCAGAGTTGTTAACAAGAATTAAGAATTCAAGGGAATTGGCTAGGAATGAAGGTCTGTCGCAATAGGTTTAGAACAAATGTGTTTGTAAAGGGGCAGAAATTTAGAAATAGACACACTTAAGTCAAAACAAAGGTGTCTTGAAAACGTCATAAAGATGCCTGGGATGTACAGGGTCAGCATTCCTTTGTTTAAGGAACTGCACTATCTAAAACATGCTTTCTCCTTAGTTCCTTCTGAGTCCTCCAGCTGCAGACTTTCCACAGACTTCCATATTTTCTATTTGCTCCTGTTTCTCATGTCTGACAGAGACATTTCTCCCTGCTTCGCTCCCTCTACATGTACCACATTTCTTTTGAAATGAATATCCCTCGTCACATGTTTTGATTTTCTCTGTCCAATGAATAGATGGAGAATTTTCAAAAAGGATCAGACAAAAATATAAACTTCCTAGTTGTCCACAAGGCCTCAGCTTATGTATGCATACCTCGTAGGGATAGGTGTTTGCCTTAGCAAGTAGAGATGTTATACTGGTTCCACACTTTTGGGACATCTAGGCATCACTGAGAATTCTCAAGATATAGATAGATAGATAGAATAGATAGATATATAGATATAGATAGAGATGTTTTTAAGGTTTATAT
>NW_004567132.1:5920348-6008003 GCF_000260355.1 Condylura cristata
ATTCTAAGGTTTATTTATTTATGCATACAAGAACTGAGGTTACAGGCCAGAGGTGATGAGGAGGTTAGAGGATTCACCAGAGATAGTGGGGAGCTGCTGGCAGGACAGGAGAGGTCGGCTGTGCCATAAGTGGGTCACCTCCCTGGCTTGGGATCAAACTCATGCTGCAGTGGTTGCAGATACCTTCATAGCACTGCACTTTAACCCTTTTAGGCACGAGGGCCCGATTGTTGCTAGATATCTCAAGCAAATATAAATATAACATTTGTAAGTTTGCATAGTACTTTATATTTTTCAACATATCCCCTCCATTTTGTTTTAACAACACTCCTATTCCCAAAAGGAGAAATTTGAGGTAAAAAGAAGTTAACTTACAAAGCCTGTACTTAGTCTTTAGATTTCCCAGCTCCCAGGGTCTACACTTTGTGCCTCTTGCTTTCATCAGTTGTTCAATCCCTCTGCTCCACAAATCTGTTATGTTCACAGTTTGTCACAAGGGACTGGATCCAATTACATGTACATTTCTTCAACTTTATTGAGATATAGTTGACATGTAATACTGTGAAAGTTGAAGATGTATAGAATGTTGATTCGATACACTTACTTATTACAAAACGATGGTCACCATAACATTAGCTAACACTTCCATCAGATCACTTGATTATGTTTTGTAAGAACATTTCATATCTACTCTTAGCAACTTTCATGTAATGAACACAGTATTATTAACTATAATCACCAAATGTACATTAGATTTCCAGAACTCATTCAACGTGTAACTGAAAGTTATATGCACTCTTTCCATTGCATACTTGAAGGTGTGTGTGCGTGCATATGTGTCCTTCACCAGGACATTCAGTTCGCTCTCTGCCAAACCCCCACCTCTCTATTCCCACTTCCTTTTCTGCTCCCAAGTTCACACCACGTGGGTCCTGAGCAATCCATGTCTTTCCCTATTTTCTCCAGGTAGTTGTGACACATGGATGGATGGACACCCTTGAATTTTGGAAAATCCTGTACCTTTACAAGATTAGAACTTCGTAGTGCTCATGGAATAATTGTGAAGAACAGGACTGGGGTGTAATTTTGGAACTCACACTACACTTAGAGAGCAGAAATGGAAACATGTCAAATAATATTAGTGAATTTGTAAGGAGTGTTAGTTTTCATTCTTCAAGTGGTCAGAGGTGGGAGACATACATTTGAGTAACCATAAAACCAACACCCCATCTTATCGATCAAGGATCTCTGAAGATAATTTGATGAAAATAAGATAATTTATTGCCAAAACTGTGGAAATGCAAATGAGCTGAAAAACATACAATAGTTGTACCAATGAAAACACTTTCAAGTAGCAGGCCAGGAAGAGAAAACACAATCAAGGGAGAGATTATCTTTATATAACACAATTAAGTTTCAGGATTCTTATAAACTGCCATATAAAGCTTATGTATTCTAGAACATACAAGAGCCAATGCCCTGACAGAATGAACTGATTAACATGGAAATTCCAAGTAAAGGTGACAGAGTACAGTGTTTTCTCAGCTACTGAATATCTGTTGCACACATGAAAATTGAGTTACTCAATGTATAGATTTTTCAAGATGGTCTTGGTTTTATGCTATTTTTTTAAGTTAGCTGTTAAATTAAAACCAATTGTGAAACATTTTATAGCCATGCTATAAACCATATCTGTTCCATCAACATCTGTAACAGAATACCATATTCTGGGTGCTAAAATAACTTATATTTATGCCTCATAGTTCTAGGGGCTGAGAACTTAAATATCGTGTGTTAGCATGGTGGGATTCTGGTAAAAACCCGCTTCTTGTTTTGGAGGTGGCTATTTTTGCTGTGTACACACATGGAAAAGAAAGAGAAAGTAAGCTCTCTAATTTCTTTAAGGGCACTAATAGCATCATGAAGACACCACCCTAATAACTTAATTGTCTCTGAAAGCTTCATTTCCAAATACCATCAGTTTGGGGATTATTAAGGTTTCTGACATGAGTTTTCTTGGTATACCAATATGCTGTCTTTAGTACCATGGAAGTTTATTATTTTAATGTTTTAGATAACTTTATTTAGGAATAACCTGTAGATATTTTAGAGCACATGTATTTACAGTGTACAGGTTATTGTGTCTCAATGAATAGATTCACTGCTATAACCATAACATAATCAAGGTATAGAGTATTTCCTTTATGTATTTTTTAAAAAATAAATTTTCAAATTAGATAATCAAAACTGCATGGTACTGGAACAAGAACAGACACAAAGACCAGTGGCTTTGAATAGAAAACCCAGTTTTATGGGCACAGGTTTATGGGCAGCTACTCTTTGACAAAGGAGCAAAGAAGGTTCAATGGAACAAAGGAAGTTTGTTCAACAAACGGTGCTGGGAAAACTGGGAATCTACATGCAAAAAAAATAACACTAGGTCACTACCTCACACCACACAAAAATCACACAAAAAATAAACTCAAAGTGGTTTAAAGACATAGACATAAGAATGGAAACCATAAAATACCCGGAAGCAAAGATGGACAAAACACTACATGACATACACTTCAGCATACAGCACCCAAAGCAATGATAGTGAAGGAAAGATAAATAGATGGGACTACATCAAGTTAATGAGCTTCTCTGTACAGCAAAAGAGACATTACAATAAACAAACAGTCATCCCACTGACTGGGAAAAATTTTTCTCACACAAAACTAATGATAAAGGATTAATCACAAAGGTACACAAAGAACTGATAAAACTCAACAAAAATAAACAACTCCATCAAAAAATGCTCAGAAGAGCTAAAAAGACACTTCTCCAAAGAGGAAATGCAGACGGCCAACAAGCATATATATATAAAAAAATGTTTAACATCACTTGTAATAAGGGAGATGCAAATTAAAACCACGAGATACTACCTCTCACCAGTGAGAATGGTACATCTTCAACAGCTAACAACAACAAATGTTGGCGAGGATGTGGAGAAAAAGGAACTCTCCTGCACTGCTGATGGAAAACTGTTTGGAGATTTTTCAAACTGCTAAACAAGGAGCTTTCATATGACCCAACAATCCCACTCCTAGGTATCTACCCAAAGGGCACAAAAACACTGATTCAAAAAGATACCTGCACCCCATGTTTATTGCTGCTTTATATATATTGGAAAGACATGGAAACAGCCCAAATGCCCAAAAGTAGATGACTGAATTAAAAAGCTATGGTACATATACACAATGGAATATTACTCAGCAACAATAAATAAACACATGGCCTTTTGCAGCAGCATGGATGGAGCTGGAAAAGATTATGCATAGTGAAATAAGCCAGAAAGAAAAGAAAGAATACCGGATGGTTTCACTCATAGCAGCAATATAATGGACCAGTTGAGGAAATAATAATAATGATGAACAGCTATATACCAGAAACATTTTATGGGGGTAGAGTGGGAGAGAAATGCACTGGACTATGGTGATGGTACACGGGGGGTGATTTGGTGATGGGAACCCAGGGGTGTACAACTGAGATGGAAAAAGGCACAAAATGATGTAAAAATAAACTATTTTTTTATTTCAAATTAGAAGGAAGAAAAGGCTTTTGTCAGACCATATGCTCTGAGTTTTACATCAGATAATATTTCAATCTGAATAAAGAGGTTAGTGGATCTCTTTTTCTTAAAATGTCCAATATCTGTAATTAAAGACACTAGCCAGTAGAAACCAAGCAAGACCTATGAGGTGAAATTGAGGATAGTGCGCTGGAGTAAGATTAAATGGTGTGAAGCCTAGAGCTGAGCATAATGCGTCAACTTACAGCAGATCCTTGAATAAAGTGGTTTTGATATAACTGTAACAAGAAAAACAAAATCCCTGACAGCATTAGATGAAGTCACAGATTTCACGAGCCCATCAATGACACCGCATGAGGATTCACTGCATAAGGGGGAGCAGGATTCTAACGCACCACATGCCTGGCTTGCGCTGTTTGTGCCTTGGGTGTGAGGGCATTATGTCACAGTTCAGCCTTCATGATACTTGTTTCTGGGTTTTGTGGAGACACAGATTATACAGGTTATAACTGGTGACAATCTTTTGCTAAATTCTCTCTGAGCCTTTGCACATGTACCGCACAGCCAAAAGGATAGGAAGGTCATCTTTTCTACCTCCTCTAGGCCAGTTGTTCAATCTGTGTCTCTCTGCATCCCACAGTCTTACTTACTTCAGGGAGCAGAGCTAGAAGAAACAGTTGTATCTTGTGGAAGCCCTGGTTGCATAGGGAGACATAGAAGGTGGCTACAGCAGTCAAAATACCTTTGACTCATGTCCCCCAAGGCCCAGATGACATTTTTAGTTTCACCTAACGGCTACCCCCACTGATACTGCTGGGATGAGGAGCTGGGCACAGTATGATTATGCTAGAATTAAGTGGCCTATTCAGCCAGTCCTCATTATCATTACCTGCAGTTCTGCATCCCTATACAAGGTCAGAACTGCCTTTCAGAAACCGGTCAATCAGTCATAGGAGTCAAAACTTACAAGGTGCCTTTCAAATCAATCAAGAGCAGAAAGCTTGATCACCCTGGGAAGGGTATGCATCAAGAGGTGTGACCAGGAACGCCTGGAGGTGCTGATGACGGATGCATAAACTTACTCCCAACTCATACATCATGAGGTATGACCAGAAACACCTACCAGGCTGAAAGGCGATGTATGACAAAGGACCCCAAAACCTGATCAGTAGATTAGAACCATGGTCCAGGATCTGGGGTATGGTTTTGATGACAACCCTTGGTCATCAAACTAATAACAATTATCTGGTCAGCAGACTCATGCCGCCCCCCCAAGCCCTGATGACATTCTTTAGTTTCATTTTCTCCGTGTCCTCTTACCCTACGTAACTGATTTTATATGATTATTTTATCAATAAAAAAGACCAGGATAGGGCCCTCCCTGGTGGCGCAGCGTGTTAAAGCACCGCACCTTAAGAAGCTCAAGCCACTTCCTCATGAGTCCGCCTGCCCCGGAGGTGACCACATGGTGCAGCAGACCTCTCCTGACCCGCCTGCTGCTCCCCTCAGCAGTGTATTTCGTTGATCTGCCTGTTCTGCTCCCCCTTCTGTCTCTGGTGAATCCTGTCACCCTCCACATCTCTGGCCTGTGCCCCAATTCTATATGAATAAATAAATAAATCTTAAAAAAAAAAAAGACCAGGATCTCATACTCATACTTCAGCAGCATTCTGCATTGTGCAGGCTGCTTCATAGTTCCTGTTTCTTCATCAATGTGGTGCCGCCCTACACAACAGCACAGAGTCTGAGGGCTGCAGCCAGAAAAATAGTGACTCTAGGAAGAGGGTAGTGAGAAGGAGATAACTTGCATTATAAATTGTGAGCTCAAGGAGAGTTGGTACTATTACTGACCCACTGATAGCCTGTCTCACACTCACATTATAGCAGTGCTAACTATTGGGTAAGATAGCAACCTTCACATCAGTTAAAAAAAAAAAAAAAAAACTAGAAAAATAGATCCCGCTTTTAGAGATCTACTTCTAGCATATTGATCAGAGCTGTTAGAAATCAACTAAACTCTCAACTGTCCATTGGCAGGGAAGCAGAGGCATGAACAATGCAGCTTTCTAAGTGTGTGAGAACCAACAGAGAAGAAAACGCTCACCTCAGAGCCACCTCTAACTTTATATGGTTAGTGGCCTATTCTTGATTAATCTCTGTGCATCAGTCTGAGTTTTGTGTTCCCAAGAACTCCAATCGGAGCCTGCATTTCTTTGAAAGCTTTTTCTGATTAAGGCCAGGCTTTCACTGAAGGATGCAGAGGGATGCTTGCCTGCCAGATGGCAAGGCTACCTAGTTGGCACCTTTTCCCTCACAGTAATCCTGTTCATTCTAGTGCAGAGTAAGGTCTGAGACCCTCAACTTTAACCAATTTTACATCTGTTGTCTGTGTTTTCCTGAGTTTGCAATCTCTTTAATGCTTTGGAGTTTTTAAAGGAGTGTCGGCTTAGTTTCCCATTCTCATTCCCAGGTACAACTACTTGGGTTGGATGTTATCTAGAGAGGCTAGGAGGGAAGACGTTACTAAATTGGCCTACTCCAGGTATTTCACCATATCCAACTGCTTGGCCAGTGCAGTTAGTAAGTTGTTGTTGCACCATGAAGGAGTGAAAAACACACACACTGTGGCTATAGGCGCTGCTTTGCTAGCAGCAGTTTCATTGGGTGAGAGTAGGGCCAGCCTCAACGAGAAAGAATCTTCAAGTATCAGTTTCAGAAAGAGAGTTTCGATCACACTTTGTTGAGTTTCAATTCTCGCTCTGTAAGTAAAGAACCAAGTCTGCTCCCAGAGCTCAGATTCTTGGCCTCCCACATGGAAATGGAATCACAAAGACATGTGTGTGTGTGCATATAGACGTATGCTTGTATTCCAAACTCAAGAGAAAGAAAAAACTTCCCCAGATTTTTCAATTCCTATAAGGATTGTAGTTTACTATTTCTGGATTTGGATCATTGAGTTCCCTGGATTATTAAACATAGCAAAAAGCCATCTGCAATGAATCGGGCTTGCTCCTCTAATTGAGTCATGCTGTGAAGCCCTTTACCGTTTCCCTCACTTCATTGCTGAATATTTTTTCAAGAATGATAGGAAATACATTTTTACTACTAATGCCACCTGCAGGTTAAAGAGAAACTGTTGCAAGATTCTTGAAATCCTCACAGCACACTATACATAATAAGTCCTTCTGAATATTCCAAACCTTGCCAATCAGACGGAATGTTGTCTCCCTTCATTGATGAGGTTCCTTTTTAGAATTATGCCTTTGCAATCATGGTTGCGGCCAGCTTTCCTTCTTCACTCCACACTCCAGCCAGCTGATACGTACATCTAGGAACATGTGAGAAGTCATTTCCTAGCAAAAAATTGCTTTGGGCTACTTCATGCAATGCTACCTGCATGCCGCTGTAGTGTCTCATGTCACAGGTAAAGGTGGTTATGAGATTTATCCTCAATCAATTAGTTTCCACATGAATTATTTCCTGGGTCAATCAATCATTCCTTGCAAGTATGTTTCTGGGGTTCACCCTGCTAAATGAATTAGCACATGCTGTGCCATCTACATGTCTGATTTTCTCAGCGAGGTAAGATTTCTTAAGGAGAGATATTGTTTTCCACTCTAATTAGTCCCTGCTTATTATGACTGACATTAACGTTACTACATTATGATTATTAGTCATAGTAGATAAACTTTTCTATCAGTTCATTATAAATTATGCTTCATCTTCTAGCACAGTGATGTTATATTTCCAATCACCTGAAGAGCACAAATCTAAGAGAAAGTGAAGGACATCCTCATGGACATATATCTATCTATCTATATATATATATATTAAGATTTATTTGTTTATTCATACAGAATTGGGGTACAGGCCAGAGATGCGGAGGGTGAGAGGATTCACCAGGGACAGAGTGTGTGGTGCAGAATGGGCAGATTGACAAAGTACACTGCTGAGGGGAGCAGCGGGTGGGTCAGGAGAGGTCTGCCTCGCCATGTGGATCTCCCCCAGGTCAGGTGGGAATCGAACTCATGGGGAAGTGGCTTAAGCTTCTTAGTGTAGTGCTTTAACCCACTGCGCCACCAGGGAGGGCCTCCCTGTGGATATTTTTACAGATAGCCCAGGATAGTTGAGGTTACCAAGCAGCATAGTAAGCAACCCCTCCCCCCCCCGTTGACACACCAGATGGAAGTAGCTTCCAGTGCGTGTGCCACTTTTGATGTCACATCACATGGAATATGAAGGCATAGTGTGGTAAGGAAATCCTTCTTTACCCCCCAAAAATAATAACTTCAAATCTCAGCCTTCTTCTTCTTCTTTAAAAGATTTATTTATTTTATTCATATAGAACTGGGGTACAGGCCAGAGATGCAGAGGGTGAGAGGATTCACCAGAGACAGAGTGAGGAGCAGAACAGGAAGATAAACAAAGTACACTGCTGAGGGGAGCAGCGGGCGGGTCAGGAGAGGTCTGCCGCACCATGTGGTCACCTCCGGGGCAGGCGGGGATTGAACTCGTGAGGAAATGGCTTGAGCTTTTTAGTGCTGTGCTTTAACCCGCTGCGCCACCAGAGAGGGCCTCAGCCTTTTTCTTAATGCAGTGAATATATATGAGCAACAGAAATGAAGAACTAAAGCCAATTACCTTAGTGCATCTGACATGCTATCCTAAAGGGGTACTGGGCTCCCTAATATGGGGCCAGTTTTATCCCTAGGTATAATAATAAGGGGACATAGATGAGATGACTAAGAAAATTCCACGCCTTTTAGAAGTGTGTTATAATAGGACAATTTCCTAAGAACCTAGGACAGATATTTGGTATTTTCTGTTTTCCTTTTACTGAATGAATTTACCGAATTGTTCTTCCCCCAAGTCTCAGGAGGATTTCCAAAAAACATGGATTATTATCTGTGGCTGCAAAAAGCTCTTAAGTAAACTTTGGTTTTACTCCCAAAGTTTAAGCAAAATTCCATGGGAGCCTTATACACCTCTGGGTACGATCATGTGACAACACATCAAAGGGTTTACTCACTCCTGGGAAAAGGAACAAGGTGGAGACATGGCAGAAAGTTCCAAGTTTACTCAGACTTTAACTTCTCTTCCTAGATAATGATCATTTCTCTAGACATTGGCACAATTGACATTTTGAACCAGACAAATCTTTGGGGCTGGGCCATCCCTCTCTTCTACCCACAAGGTGCCAGTAGCAGTCCCCCATTTAGGACAACCAGAAAGAAGTTGTCTCCAGACATTGCCAAAGATCTATACCCTGGGGGCGGTTCAAAATCTCACCCCCAGTGGGAGACTGCTTTCTCTACTGTGAGCTCTTTGAGTATGGGGAGCATATCTGATTAATCTTTATAACTGAGTTGCGCGCAGGGAAAATGTTGGACATTGACTAAATGTTCAGCAAAGTTTGACTGCAATTACGCAAGAATGAAAAAGTGAACACAGCTGGGCTGGGAAGTGATTTGAAAGGAGGAAATGATACCATCCAACCATTCCGGCCACTTTTATGTCATAAAGTCCAATGTGAAAGATCTCTCCTGTTTAAATTAAAACACCAGTGTCACTGTCCCTGGAAACTCAATAAAGACAGAGCAGAGGTGCTTGGACAGACGGTGGGGGAAACAGAACAAAGACAATTTAATTGTGAGAAGTTTACAAAAAAAAAAAAAAATCTTTGCCAAGTAATGAAATTATTAATTGCAATTCTTGTCAGTTTTTGCAACAGACACATGAATAGATGGACAGGCTGTTCAGCGGTATTTCTGGAAGGATTTGTACCTTTTAAAATAAGGCATTGCAGAGAAAGACTGGGGAGGGGGGTTGCAGAAGCATGTACCCCTATAACTTCTCGGGGTGCTAACAGGGAAACTGCTGGACCAGATGTAACTTATGGATCAAAAGGGCACGGCCGTCACCCACGTCATTGTCCTCCGAAAGATCAAACTCTCATTATATACCTGAAGCAATAGCTTGCCTTTGAGGCAGTTTACGTATTTCTCTATTTTAAAAGATAGGCAGTTACTTCCTCCCTTCTACAAACACTCTTATCACTTTTGAATTACAGAGATCTATTTCGAGATGAACACATTGAACAAAACCTTCATCCTTGTGTGCGTGTGTCTGTGTGTGTGTGTGTGTTTTTATTTCCCAACATGGCGGTGGGAGCTTATGCCCGCTATCTGCATAAGTCTTTTGTGTATTGCTAATGGAGTGCTGGAATTGTAGCAGCCCTGAGCAGGGAATACATGTGAGCAACAATATGCTGAGAGACCCCTCGGTGGAATCTAATCTGTTCCAGCTCATGCACTCCTCAGAAACTATTTAACTTTCATTAAACTGTGTTTGATATCAGCTAAATAGGATGCATACGGCTCCAATATAGCTCATATGGTCGCATTCATTCGATCACAGCAGTGTTTTTTTCTTATATTTCCCCCCACTTGTGTCAGTATCCAGTATAGCTGGGTAAATAGGAGACCTTTGAAGATGTAGTTAGTACTCAGATTTCTTTATTCTTTTGTGCTGGTTTCTTAGTGTTGAAACAGTGATTCATGTATGTCGCAGACAGCCTCCATTAATTTCATGTAATGTAGCTTTTATCTCGTAGCTGGGACAACTATCTTCAGCATTCTGTCGCTCTAGCATCCCCAGCTCTGTCCCAAGTCCCCTTTGCATTTCCCAGTTTCCCTCCAGGTCCCAACATCCTCATAGCTCCTCTTTCTTCAGAGAAAATTATGTTAGATCCAGCCCGGTCCTTTCTCATTGTTGTAGCATAAGAACAAGTGAATAAACAGGTTAAGATGGGGAGGAAGAAAGACTGAGGGGTGAGATTTTCAGTCTCAGTAAGCCTTTATGTCTGATGGGAGAAAAGAAAAGCAACTGGGATAAAAACATCCATCCAGGCAGGAGAACAGTTTTGTGCCCCTTATACACACACACACACCCCCACCCCATCTATTGAAAGGACACTAATTTGTTTATGAATACAGCACAGTAGGAGTAAGCCGGTCCCCTGTTTCAGGAGGGGAAAAGGCCAGTGGATTTACAAACTGGAGCTGTTGAAAAGTTTTAATGATCAAGTATACATCACACACACACACACACACACACACACACACACACGGGTGGAAGAGAGAGAAACTGGACATATCATCAGTATGTCATCAGCTAAGTAAACGTCATTATTGTAAAACATCTTTTCTCTTAATAACGAGAAAGTGTTAAGAATTTCACCTTTAAAAATATTAAGGGGACATAGATGTGATTGCTTTATGTGATCCTCACTGATATTTTTTCAATTATGTTTTATTAAGTCCAAAGGAATAATCACAATTTTTTTTAGATTGCTTAAGAGAAACTACATGGGGTCCTTTGGTACAGGGAACCCAATTATTTAGGATATTATTTTGTGAACCTTTTTCATTTTATTAGTGTACCAGAGGGTTTTCACATTCTCAAGGAGAATCTAGCTATTATTGCTTTTTTGGAAGAAATGTCTCAGTGGGGCAATTAATTCTATACATTAACACCAGTCACAGTTGGGCTGTATATTATTAAAATTATAAAGGCAAAAACCCCACATTTTATCATTCAGTTCAGAAAAGGGTCATTTATAGGTGTGCATGTTGGCGAATATGCTGTTTCATGATTAGCCCTCACTGTATAAGAACTTTGCAAAATGCCCTGCTGATTTGGATATGTTCTCTTCACAAACACTGATGGTTTACAGAAAAGTAAAATGGAGTTGAGAAAGGTGAACATGTAGGCAGCCTTTGAGTTCACCCCTGTCTGTCTCCGCGACACTTGAGGGATGTTATCCATTTAACTTTGTTGATGAGCACATGTAATTAAGATGCTGTGCTTTAATGTTTGGTGCTGGGACTTGAAAGGGTGATTGAAAAAATTTATTTAGATAAGCATATTGACATTTTTAGTATATATTATTAATCTTATTAATAGTATTAACAAAGGCTAATTGAAAATGCATCATCTATAATTATAATAGTCTTCATTTTAGTACGTTTTTGTCAGAGTAAACTAGAAAGGAGTAATTAATGTGCCACTGTTATTTACCCCTGTTTGTATTAAAGCTGGTATTACACAATGTTAGAGATGAATATAGCCTGATTTCACTGAATACCACGGAGCACAGCATTCAGAAGCAGTAAAATAAGCAGCTGTGTTTGCCTGTACTGGAAACCTAAAAATAAAATCAACTTCAGGATTGCAGGATAGGTGTGCAGGAGGTGGAGACAGGAAGTCTAATTCTGTGATCTCCACCACTGCTCCATCCTGTGGCCCTTCTCTCAGTGTAGCACCAGGATCCCGAGTGCTCCAAATCAAGAGTCCCTTTGTCTCCTCATTTAAGAAGTCAGATGACAGTAGCAAAGCCTGTCTAGGTGCAGGTGGCCCTTGGGGTCACAACAATGGTTCCCCTGGGGCAGGGCAAAGACAATGGTTTTATACTTTGCTGGGCTCTATCCAAGACCAAAGTTAAACATTCAAAACAGAATACTCTGATAATTTTCCAAAGAACATTGCCCTAAGAATTCAAATTCCCAAAGTTATACATGAGACTTCCAATGCCCAAACCCTTTCTCACCCCCGTGCCCACTCACAGACATGCACACGTGTAAGTGATCACACACACACACACACACACACACACACACACGAAAGAAAGTTTCAAAACTAGAAAACCACATAGCCCCTTGTATGTTCCAGGGCAAAGTCAAACAAACAAAAACTTCTACAAGAAAGCAAGGGATGGGTACTTAAGTAAATATAGAATTAACCCCTTGAAAGTTTTCTCCCACACTGGTCTTTGTGATTGCATCTCCTGGGGTCGGCCGTTTCCTGAGGCGGCCTGGGAGAGTGCAGCACAGGGGTGTGAAATGGAGGAGCGGAGATGGAGATGAATGGCACATCTTTTAATCAGGTAGCGCCAAGACAGAGATGGCTGGGATTCCAAAGCTGGGCTCGCGGCTTTCTCCTGAGCTCTAATAAAAAGCGTGGCATATTGGTTGCTCTGGCTGCCAAGTGCTATGTCCGTGCCCTCTCCACAGTGGCCAACCACAAACATGCTAGCTAGAAGATCTCAGGGGGCCCGGCGTGCGCTGTTCCTACATGACTAACATATGTATCGACACCTGAGAGCTGCAGCCTGCCACGTCGCCAGGACCCTGCTCGCCTACCTTTGCTCTTTGGTCACCAAGGGTTAATTTTCTAATGGCTGCCTTGCTGCTGAAGCTGGCCAAGTTTTTCATCGCCTGCAGAGTACCACAAGCTGTGATTTGGAGCCAGAAAACACCATTAATTTTCTAAATAGGAAGGATCACATATGTAAACTGTCTGGTTCTGTAACGAGTCGGGCAGGTAGAAGATGAAGGAGGAGGAAGTGAATTTTTCCAGACACGTAGGCCAAACAACCCAGGCCAGTGGGCAGCTGGCTGTGCAGGACTTTGGGGATGCTGGTGGGGGGTTGGGGGGGGTGTTTGAGAGGGGACAGAGAATTTCCCTCCCATCTTTAAATCGGTTTCACTACCCACCTTCAATGTTTCTACAAAAGGTCAGGTTGTGATTTATTGGGCAGTGTTGGGAGTTTTCACATTAGACTTCACAAGAAACTTATTTGTAAATGGAAGGAAGGATTAAGCAAAGTGCACCAGCTCAGAGACCACATAGGGACTCATGCACACAAAACGAAATGGTGTGGTTAACACGTCCCAGGTCTTCAGGGACCGAGAGATTAAAAAATTCCCCTGATGGAAATGACTTAAACAGCAACTTACCTGGATGTTCTAGAGGCCAAGAAATGCATTTCTGCAGGTGGTGAAAATCCACTGAAGTCTATACACACACACACACACACACACACACACAATGTTATATCCTCTATTTGGAATTTAGCATGTATGTGTGCATATGTATTGGGGGAGTGGGTGTTTGTGGGTGTGGGTGAGAGAAAGAGTGGAGAAAAATATTAAAATTGAGTGATCAAAATGCCTCCCAACTTTTAAATATCACTTGTTCTCTAATATCTACATCTCTTTCTAGAGTATCTGTCACTGTTCTCACAGGGTAGGCCAAACAAGACATGAAATGCATCTCCCCAATGCTCCCCAGAACCCAGCACTGAACCGCACACAACATCAGCCTTCTCTCTGGTGTCTGGTTAGAGAAAAACCTCCCCTCTACCTTCTCCCTAACAGTCTGTTTCCATCCCACAACTCTTGCATTAAAACATAATATTCTAGCTAATGTCAATTTCTTCATTCTCTCTTACTGCCTTTGGGTCAAAAATTAAAATTTTGGGATGTAAATAAATTTGGGGCAGCTTTTTTACAACCTCCTGAACACAGAGCTGAGTGCTGCTCTAATTTTATATCAGTAGAACCACTAGGACAGCAACTATTTGGCACAAGAGAGTACCCAAAGAAAAGCAAAATGGGGGCCAAAAATCTAGGATGGGGTTCCAGAGTCCACAAGTCCAGCAGAGGGCCACATTGGGAAAAAGTGACCACAGACCTGGCTGAAAGTAAGGGAGGAACAACTTAAGTGTGGTCAGAACTCATGTATTTGTATGAAAGATGGGAAAGGTACCTGAAAGATTTTAGGAGGAAAGGACCCTAAGGAAGACACATTCAATTCTAGGGGGCTTAGTTTCCTAGAAATGCCAAGGCCAAGGACCACAACCTGGAAGCCTTCAACAATAGGCTCTACTACCTCACAGAGTTCTGGGGACTGCAGATCTGTGTTCAAGGTGATCACTGAGATTCATGGTGTGAATCCTGATCTCTGTGATCCAGGGTCCATCCCAGGCTTCTCTCTCTGACTTGTGGATGGCAGTCTCTCTGTCTCTTCAAAGGCTTTTACCTCCATGCTAATCTATCTCAAAGGACACTAGTTATATTGATTACAATCTCCCAGTGACCACTTCCTATTCAATTTCATCTGCAGTGACCCTCTTTCTAAGGTCACACTTAGGTACTGAGGGCTAGGACTTCAGTTTGGGAAACTGAAAACTGATGGGGACACAGTTTAACCTACAGCACAGGGTGAGAGAAAGACCGTCCTAGAGAGTAACCAGTAGCTTCATAATGTTTATCCAAGGCCTAGCTAAAGTCAAGCACCCCTCTCCTTTTTTTTTTTTTAAAGATTTATTTATTTATGCATACAAGAACTGAGGTACAGGTCAGAGGTGTGTGTGATGGGATGAGAGGATTTACCAGAGACAGAGTGGGGAGCAGAACAAGCCGACTGATGAAGTACACTGCTCAGGGGAGCAGCGGGTGGATCAGGAGAAGTCTGCCATGCCATGTGGGTCAGCTCCCTAGCTAGGGATTGAACTCATCTGCAGTGGCTGCAGGTTGCTTCACAGTGCTGTGCTTTAACCCATTGTGCCATCAGGGAGGCCCCAGTTAAGCCTATTTGTACAGGCTTGCCCTTTACAGACTGCTGGGTGTATTTCTTTCCAGTAATTTATTACAGATAGCTCCCTCTTGATCAACTTAAAGATCCATGTTATGCCCACTCTCCTGCTGGGAAAGCTGAGACTTTGTGAGGATCAGTGGTCAGTAAGGGTCCCACTCCCTGGTGTGCCCTGGGAGCACACCAGGGCTTCTGTTTCTTAGGCTAGCATTTTGCCCACTAGCTGATATTCTCTCTGTGCTACCTCTTAACATCTTCACCCCTGAACTGCACCTAGCCTGTCCCAAAGTTATCAAAGACAGTGATCAGCTTAAATCTAAGATTATGACTTGGACCATTGATTCAACAATCCCATTCAATGGTTCTATATTCTCTTCCTTACTTTCTCTGGAAGGAGTATGGAAGACTTATCTCTGCATAAGTTTTGCTCAAGGGCATCTTACAGTGTTTCATATTGAACAAGGAACAGAAATAGGCCCTTGCCTACAAAACTCCTCTTGCAGTTTTATTTACACCTAGTGAGTCTCAGTTTGGGAGCCACACAGTCACCAGAACCCTGCAAACGACTCCAAAATCGGCTCGAAGTAGATCCAAGCTGGGCGCTGATGTTGACAATAGCCAGGCTGGGTGTATAACGGCCATCATTTTTCAGCTAATTTTCTCCGCTCGCCTCCTCCCTTGCTCCAGGTAGAACATTGTTCATTAAGAGTGTTGCGGAGCTCAGTGGAGCTCATTCTCGCTGAGATCGCCTCTCTGATCTTCCGAAGCCTTTAAAAGGGAATGAGCCTTGGCCTCCTTTTTATGGGCTACATTATGACCTGGCTTCAAAGTGTGAAAAGAGGTTCCAAGATTCCCTTTGTGCGGTGGAGTCTCTTAATTGCACTTTTAAACACAGTGTAATTTTTGTAATTAACATTATGGTTTCAGAGGGCAGAGAAGCCTGCACCATGCTAATTACAAACCCGCGTCTTCAGAGTGGTGGAATTTCCAAGGCCTCTGATATTGGGGTGGAATACAGTTTTTATGAAGGATTTCAAAGATCCTCTGTGGGCTATGTTCTGAGTCATCATTAGCATTTGATAATATAAAGAAATTTTACAACATGTGACAGATTTTCTATGTGAAGATTTTACCTGATAACTGGAAAATTTGCATAAAGAGCTTCATTAGTCTCCTCTCACATTACAGAAAGAGGAAGAAGTATAGTGCACTCTTTCCCTAAGATTGTTCTTAGGAGCCAAGGAATTGGTGCTTTATAATAAAATTTACAGTATATTATGAAGTGAAGTTGTAATAATCTTCAATGATGTTGAAAATCAGAGCATACGTGCCTTTTAAGGAGAGGGAGCGAATATGTATCAGAATTACCATGTTAACTGAAAACCCTGCAGTAAAGGTATATTGTACTGTTCTCTGCCATATAAAAGATCTAGTCCCGCGCTGGCTGCCGAGTCAGGGCAAGAACTTCATATATATAACACCAAGGGACAATAATGTGCAATTTTTTTTTCAATGTGAAGAGTCTGTTCACTAAGAAAAACTGTCTTTCTCCTATTCCAGAGGCAAGTTTATCTTACCTTCAGTTTTCAAGCCCAAGCTATCAACCCAGCCATGGGTGCACCCCGCTTGTTGAAAGGCACATGTACTACCCAGGGTGGTAAACACAGCACACACCCAGCCCCTCTGGAGATTCGGGGTGCCTGCCCATAGGGCAGTCACAGCTGTTCCAAGAAGAGCTGGACTTTCTTAAGCTGATGCTGTCAGAAATCTTGCTGTGGTGCAGGGATGGAGCCCCAAAGCCATCCATTTGCTGAAATGCTTTCACAGAGCATGGATCAATTAAGCCAGTAATAGTGATAATTTCAGGAAAGCTTTCTGTCATGATGCGAACAAGAATTCATCATTATTCCATGCTGTCTTATTATTTCAGCCGTGCATATGCCGTTGGATGTATAGCAGTGGCTGGCTGCATTACCTCAGTTGGATGCATTTGCCTTCATGAGAGTCTTTTTCCTTGGCCATTGTGCAGATAATGCATGGTTTTGTAATGACATCATAAATAGAGCCCAAAGTCCTAAGGAACAATTAGGGAAGTGTATCAATACTTCCCTTGTAATCATAACATCATCTGACTTCCAGTGGGATGCCAGGTCAGCACCCCAAGCTCCATAGTCACATATGAGCATTAATGCCTGCTTCACAATCTATCTTGGAGTCTCACAAATTCTGGCAGTAGAGACAAATTAATATGCATTTTTAACCCATTGTCAAGAAGGGAAACCACATTGAGGTTTTGATAACAGAGCCTAGAGTGAGATCCAGGCACATAATACCCAAGCCGATATCAACTGGACCCTCTGTATATTGACCCCAGGCAAAACTAAGAAGAGGCTAAAAAATAAAAAAGCCAATATCCCCTGAAAGTGAAAAACCAGAGAATCCTTGCAGCAAATTGCCACGCACTTTCCTTTTTAAAAACTTATTTCCGCAGGTGGATTTTTATTTCATTTTTTCCTCTTGAACTATTTTTCCCATCCAATGTTTCCTTGCAGCCTGGTTTAATTCCCTTTAAAAATAAACATGCCTTTTTCATGGGAGGAATGGGCACTTTCTCTAATTGGTTTGAGGCATGTCAGTCACTTCAGCCTGCAAGGGATGCAAAGCCACACTCTAGGCAGACCTTTAAAGCCACATGGTGGGTTTTACAAGTTCTGCTTGCTCCTGCTGAGGGGAGTGAGGTTTGAGGAGGATCCAATTATAGTTCTGGATTCCCTTCCTGGTTTTAGGAAAGGGACAAACCCTTCCTCTCCCAATTCGTGTGACTCTTCACAAATAGAAACAGAAATTTTAGATAAATGATCCAACTTCCATAGTATATAGCTTTTATTTTTACAAAATATTTGCTTCCAGCAGAGTGTATCTTAATTCACAAATGCAGAAATCTGTCATTAAGATCTGACCCAGCTGCATGGCATTGTCAAATGCAATAACGTAGCTTTTAATAGTTTTATATCAAGTAAGGATATAACATATCATTAGTTTAAATGTATTTGCAAGCAATTACCCCCACCAGGATATTTGAGAATGCTCATGCAAAATTGATGAAATTCTGACATGCTTAAACATTGTTCATTTAGCTCAATTCCTTATGTATAGAAAAAATAGAATAAATAATTCTGCTGCCATTTGCAAACTACTGTTAGGCATTTTTATTCCACTCAGGGCTTCAATGCTGCCTTTAAACTATAGCCTTTGGTGATCATTTGGGAAAAAACAGTTTCATATATGTTTAATTTTAAATAATGGACTAGATTTTTCATTCTCCTTATTATTGTTCAATATAGTAATTTAAATATGGAGTAGATTTACTGCATGTCAGCTGCCTTTCTTTTACAAAATGGGATAAATTATTAAATGAGTAGAGGTTGTTTGACAACCGGTTTTCCAGTACTACACAAAAGAAAGACCTTTGACATTCAGCTGTCTTTTGAAAAGAATAAAGTATAAATCAATTAAGCCATGAGGCTCTGGTTCAGACATGTCCCTCCACGGCAGTCTGCTTTGCCTCATAGGTGACTTTGGATACTTCTACCTTCATCTTTACCTGGGGGAACAGAATGACCACCATGGTGAGGTCTCTGGTGTCTCCCAGGGGCTCTAAGGCCTTCCTCGGCTGAGGTAACTGCCACCAAAATGTCAGAAGAACACAGCCAATAGGTTCCTTTCTGATTTTTCTTGACTACTATATACTGATGATGGATTAAGACACTTTTTCTACTTTGGGATTTTGTGCCAGAGTCAAGAATCCTTGTGTTGAACATCTCATCACCCTTTACGCAAGCCAGGTGAGAAATTGCATTTCAATGTCTTTCTGTGTTATTCCTCAATACCATATTAGCATCTGTGTAATTAATAATACTTTGAGCTCTGTCAAAATGAAATCACTTTTATTCTCTCCCCAAAGAGAATCATTTATTAACTATCTGTGATCCTTAAACACATTTTTTTCTTTACTAATGCCACTAGTAACTAAACCTTTTGAAAAATTAATCCCTCCATCCAGGGTCATAAAGAAAGGTCAAATTATTTTTGAAGTATCTTATTGTGAAAAGCAATCAGACTGATTATTTGACAGATCCTGTGACAGATACTTCTAGAAAGCTCTATCTGAGTAAGTTCCTCTCACAGGGTGGATGGGAACAAAAAGAAGGCAGGCAAAACAAACAGATTAAAGGGAAGGTATGGGTGCTTTTCTAGAAAAATAAAAGCGGAAGACCAGCAGTTCCCACAGAATAATTAACAAGGTGCACAAATGGTACATAATTGGGTGATATGACAAAATATAATTGTCATAGGAGGTTAGAGAAAGGAGACATCAATCAAGACTGGAAATCTGTATTTAGAAAAGCTTCATGGGTGGGTCTTAGACAATGAAAAAGACTTAGATGGCTGAAAAAAAAAAAAAGGAGGTTCTAGGTGAGAAGATAACAGTTATTTGAACATGCAAACTATATTTATAAAAATCTAAAAGAAAAGGATGTCCAGGCAGTAGGAGGAAACTAGAATAAGCAAACTGGATGCTATCACTTTGGAGCAGTTTCAGAAGAGTGTTCAAAGGAAGGGACATTCAAATGGGTTCCATTAAGCAGCACTGACCCACTAACTCTTACCAAGCAAGAGACTGCATTAATACAGCATTCATTCTGGATTTTGGCAGGACTGGCTTAGTCATAGGAAAAGAGGCAAGGGAACCAGTTACCAGGTTTTTAGAGTAATCCAAGAATCGGCCGATAAATTCCAAAGATGTGATGAAAAAATAAAACGCAAGTGCCTCCCAAGACTGCTGATGTACCAAAGGCATAAAGGGTGAAGGTAAGGAGGCACCACAATATGCTGTATATCCCGAGTCAGAATGGGAAATGAATAAATGATTCTCTCCACAGGCAGATGAATAAAAGAACTGTGTTTCCCAAAGAAAAGAGGAAAGGAAGGAAAGGCATATTTCTATTCTTAACTTCTTTTTTTATTTATAGATATAGAACAGGGGTATAGGCCAGAGGTGCTGGGACAATGAGAGGATTCCCCAGAGACAGAGTGGGGAGCAAAGCACACAGATTGACGAAGTACACTGAGGGGAGCGGTGGGCTGACAGGAGACGTCTGCTGCACCTTGTGGGTCACCTCCCTGGCCTGGGATGGAACTCATGCTTAGGTAGCTGCGGCTATCTTCATAGTGCTGTGTTTTAACCCACTGCACCATCAGGGAGGGCCACATAATCTTCTCAACCACCTACTTAGGCACTATACAATTTGGCAAGAATGCCACCACACCTGTTTTCCCCAACAGTCAGTGCTAGAAAACATTTAGTTCATCATTATTCCCCTGCTTACAGACACAGAAGCTCAGAATCCTTCTCACCATTGGATTCCGGGCAGCAATTACAAATTAATCAGAATTAGTGTACACACACATATACACACAATATTCCATGCCTAATTTAGAGAGAAATGTGGCTTGAAACCACATCTAATATGGAAGTATATGGTATATCGTGATATAATATTTAAGAAGAGCTAAATGAAAAAGCAGAGGAAAACCATGCTTATTTTCACACACACACACACACACACACACACACATTCTCTTCTGATCTACAATACTTAAAGATTGGGAGAAATTCTTCAATTAACTCAAGTCAATGAATGAAATTCTAGGATAATTAAAGACTGAGTCTACCAGCAATTGATGACTGAAAGGGAAATAAAATCCCCCACCATCATTTCCCAGTAACAATACCATTAGGAAGAAAATGCAGTCCAATTTCCAGGTGGCTTCGAGAAGAAAGCAGCTGGAGAAGGACCTAAAACCAGAGAGAAAGGTGAGTGGGAAAATAAGTGGGAGAGAGCTTCAGCATTCGTCTGGAGAAGAAGAGACTCTGAGGGAACTTAATAATAGCTTTCAAGTGTCTGAAGAGTTATTCTACAGGGAATGCTGACCAGCTGTTCTCCATCTTTATTCAGGGCAGAACAAAAGGAGAGGCACTAAACTGCAGGATGAAGGATTTAATTTAGACATAGAAAGAGTGGCTTGATAATAAGTGTTATTAGATGTTGGAATCAGCATCTGAGGCAGTCCTGTGCTTTGCAGAGCTTGCAAACAGGAGAGCTGGATGGGCCCTCTGGCCCAAATGAGGCGGTATTGCCTGAAGGTGGGGCTTCACCCTGCCGTTTTGCCCTTTTCTTCTCCAGCCCCAGGATCTAAGATTGCACCCCATCCACCACGGCTACCAGGTCAGTTAGAGCCATTCCTGGGAACAAAGAGAATGTGGGCTGCTCCCCAGCATGCAAACTTTCAACCATGTTTAACAAGGTGCCAGGAAAAACAAGCAGCCTGAGCACGGACTCCCAAGCCTCCTGCCTTGTTAAATGCAGTTTATGGTTTACACAAAAGTGCTCTGTCTTAATTTGCTTCTTTCCTATAAATGAAATGGGGTACATTTAGTATTCCTAAGGGGCTGGTACATTGGCCAAGTTCTTGCTGCCTATGGATTTAAAGCATGCCAAGCAGGGGTACCCACATTGAGAATCTCTGGACAGAGAGCATGAGGCCCTAGTAACTGAAATGTGCTAGAATTACTGGCGTATGTCCAACCCTTTGTTTAATCCTCCTTTCTTTGTTTCTCTGGTTGCCCTCCCTTGCAAAGATCTATATACAGGGATAGCAGTATATTAATTGAACATAAAACTCAAAAATTTGTATTATTTTTACTGTATGGATAAGTATGGTTTTTGTATTATTTTTGCAGTCTTTTCTCCAAGCAGTACAAATTAGTAAAGTTTTATAATACTATTTGAAAGGACCAATACTTTTCTAATATGTCTAATATCACCCCTCCCTGGCACTTACTAAAGTTTAATAAATATATGTTGAGTTAATTACAATGGGTTCTACTTTTCACTCCCATACAACTCTAGGAACAGCTTCTAATGGTCATGGAGTTGGATGACTTTGCTTAGAACAGAAACCAAGGAATGAAGCATACTGCTGAAAAGTGTGGACTCTGGAACTAAGTTACTTTCATTCACATCCCAGTTCTGCCATTTACTGACTATACAACTTAGATAAAATAATTGTAACCTCTTTGTGCCTCAGTTTCTTCACAGATTATAACAGAACCTATCTCATGGGTGGTTATGAGGATTCAATATGTTCATGTTTTTCAAGCATTTAAAATCTATAAAGTGTCTGACAGATATGAAAGCACCAAACAGTGTCACATAAATGAAAAGAATGTGGACCTCAGGTATATGCTTTCTGGTATTGTAGTATCAAACAGCTGGCTAAAGCGTCCAGCTGCTCTGCTTGATGTCACTGTCTGTTCTCTCCTCAAGCCATCAGAATAATAGTGCACATGGTGACAGCAAGACCCAAATAACAGTAGAAATGCTTTGGAAGGTCATTTTGGAAGCAAGGACAGAAGGCTTCCAAAAGGCTTCCAATGGTGTCATTGAGTAAAATCGAAGAGATGCACCAAAACGATCAATTTTGTTATTACTCAATGTCTACAGGCCTACTTGAAATTAGAGTCAGGATCTTTCATTTCCTCACAGAGAGAAATGTTATCACTGTTGATCAGTACTGAATTTCAGTGTTGCATCTAAAAGGAAGACCCAAAAACACAACAGCAGCAAGCAGAGTGTCAGCACTCACACTGGTTTTGAGGTATACATTGGCCCATGTGTTTCCACTCTTTTTTTTTTTAATTTATGAATACAGAACTAGGGTGTAGGTGAGAGGTACAGGGAAGGTGAGAGGATTCACCAGAGACAGAGTGGGGAGCAGAACAGATTGATGAAGTGCACTGCAGAGGGGAGCAGCGGGCAGGTCAGGAGAGGTCTACTGTGCCATGTGGGTCACCTCCGGAGCCAAGGGTTGAACTCGCACTGAAGCAGCTGTGGCTCTCTTGCAGTGTTGCACTTTAACATGTTGTACCAATAGGGAGGGCCTCCACTCATTTTTCCTGTACAGATATGGCCCTCCTTCTCCTGGCACAACTCAGTGCTGCATGCAGACCTTACCCATCAACTGCAATTAGAAAAGAAGAAATCAAAGGGCTCAGTGCTTTACTTCTAGACCTATGAAGCAACATGGCAGCTCTTCTCAGACACCAGATCCAAATTGGTTCATTTCCAAGGACTAATAATCATGTGGACCTTCTTAATATGCCTGTACCTTTCTGATTTATTGCCCACTTATGAATGAATATTTATCTTAAGATGGAAATATTTGTATTTTTTAAGATGCTATGTCAAATGTTTTCATTCAACCTGTCATAGATCCCTACTATATGGTAGATGTGGTGTTTGGTGCATGTAGAGTTCAGAAGTTTAGCATAAAATTCTTGTCTTGTGGAAACTTACAGGCAAATTGGGAATGGAATATTTATGCAAATAAGCATCAGAAAACAATCCAAAATAGCACATGGTAATAAAATGTTAACGTCTTCATTTCAAACAGGAAAAAGTGTTTTGAGGGGATGGAGTTTCATCTGGGCCTAACCAATAAGGGAAGAAACACTGGTCACCAGCAATGAGGTGCCCCTTACACATTGGGGGATATGGACTGCAGAAGGGAAAAGAACAAAAGAGAAGTGTTCAGAGGTGGAAGTGAAGGACAGATCTGTTCACTTCGACCAATAACCAAGTGTTACTGAGGTCTTAATACAAAATCTGCCCACCTTAAATCTTCCAAGGACTAACGTGGCCCCAAGAGGAGACAATCAAACAAGAGAGTGAGTTTCTTTAGGGTTACATCCACTGGCCACAACATCTATGCCAAAAGCAGCTCAAGAATGGGAGCACAAAAAAGGGTCAACCAACCATCCCTGGTTGTGCAAACTCTCTCAACTCTGTTTTAAAGTATTGCTTCCAGAGAAAAGGTTAAATGAGGTTTGAGTGCAGTGTAATAAACCTTCACTGTTCATAAAGCTCTGAGTGATAAATGTATGTATGGTTACTGTATAAAAATATTGGGGTCAAATGCCAAAGATCCCTAAGGTTAAGGTTTTTTTGCATGGATAGGTGAAGGACCCCAAATCATCGAATCTCAAGCAAATGGCAGCTTGTCAGTCAAAGACACATTCTGCTCCAGCTCACCAGAGAAGCCCATTCCCAAACCTCACTCAGTCAGACGTTATAAACATTCTAGCTGTGATATACTGCACGCTATGGCATGTAATTTGTTTGGTTCCAAGAGACTAAGACAAGGGTTTGGAAGGTTCACTGCATTGTAAAAGAGAGATGCCTAGCTGCAGGTTTTCACATTTGTAAATAAAAAATACCCCACTCCTCAATAGTAGGACATCCAAGGGAAAGACATGAGCTCGTGTCCATGAGATGGCTAAGAAGGAAAGATTTCAGCTGATATGCAGCCCATAGCAGTGTTCACACAGAAATAAACAAGGAAGACCTGTGGAAAAGTACTATTAAAAAAAAAAAAAAAGGCAAGATTCTGCTTATGAATACCTTTGGTCTATGGCATCAGTGGCATAATTTGGGCCATATGTTTTGAAACAGTAAAACTTGGGCTCCCGCAGCAGCGAGGGAATTGTGTAAAAGTATCGTGGGACTCATCACTTCTGTAAAATGGAGAACCCATTTTTACTTCAGATCCAACCTAGGACTTGTCCTTTTCAGTGAAAAGCCTTGAATCTTATAAACTTCTTCTTTGTGCATGGGACCAGGTACAATACTGGCAGAGTAGGGGGGGGTCAGCAAAGCCACAGGCTATGGAGACTTAGGGAACGGGAAAAAGTACCTTCAAGTGCCTGCAATTTATGGAGCACATTTAACAAAAGCAAAAGCCTCTTTAGAAATCGTGAATATGAACTTTTATGTGAAATCTAATGTTGAACTATTATACTTTCCAAGAATAAAAATTCTGTATATTTAACAATGAAAGTCTCACAAAGAAATGAAAAATTAGTCTTTGTTGTTGAGCAGTTATCATAGGGTAGACAAACATTTCACAAGCACTGTCTGCACTTGGTCCTCATAGCTGCCTGATGAGAGTTGGAGGTTATTCCTCAACTGAGGAAACAGGCTCAGAAAAATATCATCCCTTGCCTCTATGTAGACAATTAATAAGCATCCACAGTCTGCTGAGAAAGTTGTTAGACTCTAACATTCTCGTTGCTTCCATATTCCAATGGCTTGGGCAGAGTAGTCATGTGGGCGCCTGTTACCACTACATATCCTTCAAGCCTGTCATGGAATACAAAACATTAGCAGGCCATGAATGACAAGAAGAGGAATCTAAACCATAATGGAAAAGACAGAAAAGCCCTAAGCTTCTGCTGGCTATAGTTTTCATTAACTCCTTTGAGATAGATTTGGAAATAAATATCATAACCCTGTATATTGTTTATAGTTTGCTGTATGGATTTATTCTTGCATTTACTACATAGTAAACAAAATATAGTTCTGGCTTCCACATTCATTCCCAGTTTTTCCTTTTATTACCTTTTATAAAGTCCCTGGAATATCTTAGATATTGTTATAGAGAGATGCCTACAAAAGTGAACTCCAACTGACTATTTAAAACCAAAACACAGAAACCCAAAGTGAGATGGTCTCTAATAAACAGCAGAATTCATAATTTGATCCACACTTTTGAGCATGTTTCTGGTTTGAAGGGATCTGGGCTCAAAATTCATTGACTAATTTTGGCCTATGTACTACAAGACTTATAGAAAGTCTCCTATGTTATCTTTGAGAATTTTACCTATCATATTTAATTCCATAATGAATGTGGAATTGACTTTTGTTATATGGTATGTTGTAGGAGCCCCTATTCATTTCTTCTCCTTGTGGAAATCTAAGTAACCCAGTAGCAACCATTGAAAAGACAATTATATTCTTCATTGCACTGCAGGCATCATTGTTTTGTAAATATAGTAACACATATAATAACTTTTGCTATCTAATAGAATAAATCTTCTAACTCCAGGATTTTCTTAGCTATTCTTTCCATATGCACAACCATACAAGTTTTAGAAACACACCATCAATTCCCATTAAGAAATCTGTTGAGATTTATATTGAAATGGCACTGAATCTATAGGTTAATTTGGAAAGAATTGAAGTCCTTCAATGTTGAGTTAGTTAATCCAAGAACATGATAGGCTTTATTTAATTTCTTAATAATATTTTAGAGTATTCATAAAAGTCTTGCAAATCTTTCATCTGATTTATTGCTAAGCAATTGATCACTTGATGTTATGCTAAGCAATATCATTCTTTAAAATTTGATTTCAAATAGTTTTCTACTAGTTGCTTGGGATTTGATGATATAGGGTTTTTCATAAATCCACACAAGGAAATCTTATCTTCAGAGATTATTGGCATCTTACACTAACATTTTTGTACAGTAGCCATACATACATTTATCATTCAGAACTTTATGAACTGTGAAGGTTTATTAGATTTCAAGTAAAACTCAATTGGTTTTTGCTATATTCACTTATTAATTCTAATCAGTTGTCCTCAGTTCTTTTGGAATTTCTACATTCAAAATCATGTTACCTATGAATAATGGCAATTTTACATCCTACTTTCTAATTATTATGACTTTTATTTCTTTCTTGCCTAGTTGCACTGGCTAGGTTTTCTAGCATGATGCTGAATAAAATTGGTGAGGACAGACCTTGTATATAGTTTCACTTCAGGGAAATCTTGCAATATTTCACTGTTGATACAAAGATTGTTGTAAATATTTTTATATACTCTACTAGATTAAGGAACTGTTGTGTTATTATGAAATGCATCAAGATTGTTTCCTCTATATATACTTCTATTAAAATGACTACACAATTTTTCTTATTTGTTCTCTCACTGTAACAGTGACTCACATTGATGACTTGTCAATTATTAAACCAACATTGCTTTTGTGAGAGAAATCTAAGTTAGTTGTGGTGTATTTTCCTTTTAATATATTATTCAAATCAGCTTGTTAACAGTACCTTTAGGAGTTTTGCATCAATGTTCCAGAGAGAAAGTGGTTGTAATTTTGTTACCTAATTTATGTTGGTATAAGAATGAGTTGAGAAATGCCTCACTTTTTTTTTTAATTGTTCTAAAGAATGATGTCAGATTGACTTAACTTCATTTTTAAACAATTTGACTTCACCCAGAAGTCACTGGAATTTTGGGATGAGATTGTTTTTGTTAACAAGTACAGTATTTATAATAGATCTGCTATTCAGATTTTGAATATTTTATGGTATCACTTTTACTATCCTGGCAATTATGTGACTCAAAGAAAATGTCCATTCCATCCAAATTTTAAAATTCCTTGGCATATAGCTGTTCTCTCCTGAACTTGGGCATGTGATATTCAGGAGACCTAGACAAACCACAAATCTGCAACCTAAAGCAAAGCACCCAGAAACTACAACCTAGAGCATACCAGAACAAAACAACATTTAATGTGATTTTGTGATTTCTTGCTATGGTAATAATCATGGCATAACTTATGTGCCAGTTGATTAATCTTCTCTTCAGATTTGTTTGATCTTCTGTTAAAACTAAATCCTAAGTTTTTAATTTTAGAAATTTTACTTATCAGAGTTTTCATTTAGTAATTTTTAATATATCCCACTTTTCCAGTGAAGAACTCTATGGTGACATCTATTTTTGGAATGTATTACTCATATATTTAAAAAAATATCTTTGCTTAATAATTACATTTATCTGGATGACTATCACTATTTCTATTTTGAGCTAAAAAATATTTTATTGACATGTAACTTAACATAAAATTAACTGCACATATTTTGATGCTGTTTTATAAATCTTGGCAGCTCTCTACTCCTGGAAACCACACACATGATGAAGACGGTGAGTTTCCTCAGGTCACTTTGCCTTTCTTCCCTGCTATCCAGACTCTACATACCCCGTACACCAGAAACCATTCATCTGTCTCTATCATATTTGCTTGTGTTTTAAAAAAATCATAGTGTATATTTTTTTGCCTTGCTTCTTTAACTGAGCAAAGTTATTTTGATAGTCATCAAAAGTGCTTATATCAAAAGTTCACCTTTTTATTAATCTGCTTAATGGGTGCAGCAGCAGTGTTTAGCCATTCAGCTACTGGTAGATATGTCAGTATAAAAGAGTCTTCTGAAGAACAGGAAAGGTTTTTGTTATTGATTTGAAGTCCACTTTTTCATTTCATTCTTTTATATATTATTTTAAGTATTCTAAAGAATACTTTTTTTTAAACCTAGATCATAAAGTTTTTCTTCTAGAAGTTCTATAATTTTAGGTTTGACATTTTCTATTTAGAATTAATATTTTATATGGTGTAGAATAGAAAGCAAATTTCTTTTTTCCATAGGATTCAGTGTGTAACTTTCTCAAAAACTTGGTACCATATATAAGTAGGTCTACTTCTTGATATCTATTCTTTTCCATCAATATTTTTATCTAACTCTATACCAGGGGTCAATAAACACTAGGCCCCCAGATCAAACCTACTTCATAGCCTGCTTTTATATATATATATATATATATATATATATATATATATACACATATGCATATATATATATATATATATATATATACACAAACTAAGAAAATTTTTAATTTTAAAAGTTGAGATACTAGGGCCCTCCCTGGTGGTACCAGATATTAAACTGCAGCACTATGAAGCTATCCACAGCCACTGTACCATGAGTTCAAACCTCAGCCAGGGAGGTGACCCACATGGTGCAGAATACCTTTCCTGATCCTGCTGCTCCCAGAAGTGTATTTCAATAGATCTGCCCATTCTGTTCCCCACTCTGTCTCTGGTGAATCCTCTTACTCCCCACACCTCTGCATATACCCCAGTTCTTTTATGCATAAATAAATAAACTTAAAAAGAAAAAAACTGGGAAAGTTAAAGGGTTTTTCATGACATAAATAGTACATAAATTTAAATTTCTGTGTCTTTAAATGAATGCATTGAGTCACCGCCACAGGTATTCATTAATAGATTTTGTAAGGTTGTTTTCATGTTACAGCAGCAGCAGTAGAGCCCATACAGTCAAAAATACTATTTGGCCTTTTAAATAAAATAGTTGGCTGTTCTCATTTTACACCAGTATTGCATTGCTTTCTTCACAGGGAGCCTTCGAATACATTTTGAAATCATATAGTGGGAGTACTATAACTTTGTTTTTCTTCAAAGTTGCTTAGCTATTCTTGGACCTTTGAATTTACATATCAAATTTGGAATGGCATTTCAATTTTTATTAAAAAATAAACTGACGACAATTTAAATTATTGAATTGGATCTATGCATCAACGTGAGGGGAAATGGCATCTGAATAACACTGAGTTGTCTTAATCACCTTAATGTATAGATACAAACTATCTCCCTGCTTACTCGGTCGTTGGTGTTCTTTCCAACCAACATCTGCCTGTTTTGCAGACATAGATGATCATTGGTGAGGGCATTTCTATTTGCCCCTAGTGTCCTCTATTTCATGAAAACCAAAACAGGTTTATCCAGACCTATATGTTACTCTTTAAAAAAAAAAAAATATATATATATATATGTATATATATATATATATATGTAAATTAAAAATGGGATAATTCACACAGCTTCTGTCCAAAGTTTTGGCTTTTCCATTGTATCTAACCACAAGAGCCAAAATACACATAATTACACACTTTCTATCATTAGATATGAAATGTCAAGGCATGAAATATAAACATTGAAAATGTCATCCTTTCCTAATGTGGCAAATTATTTTTGGGGGTGGCAAATTATGATGCTCACTCCATGTGTTCCCTAGTATATTATCGAGGACCCCCCTTTTCAAGATTAATGAAGATATTCCACTAGTCAGCCAACCACTGTTTAGAATAAAGTGTTATGTCTTCTATCAATAGACTGATCATAGCAGCGATCATTTCCTTCCAACTAGGTTGCTGCATGATACAGGCTTGTTCCCTGTGGGTGAGTGCCGGCCACCTTCTGTTTCACCTCTACTGTCAAGCAGTGACAGAGGTACAAGTGACATTTCTGGGGGCTCTGTGCAAATCCTCAAATTTCTTCTGGAATTCATTTCTCATCTACAAGACAGTCTTGGGGAGACAGGAGCACCTCCCTGTGTGGACCAGGATCTGGCCAGGTCAGGGCTCAGATGTCTTACACAGTGAGTGTGATGACTAAACCTGCTTGGAGAGACTCCAGGATTTGCTCTTTCACCACAAAGGTGACCCTTATTGAAGGAAATTGTCTTTGATGTTCAGCTCAAATTTCTCCTCACTCAGTTTCACTCTATCATTCATAATTGGATCTCCTCAAACAATTCCTCTTCCTTATGGAGAGTATTCAACCTTTCAAACCTCCTCAAAAACTTTATATTTCTTTTACCCATGCCTGGATCAGGTTATATATATTTATCTTCAGATTAGTAATAAAAGAAATTAATAATATTTGTTTTACAATCATCAGGAAACTCCTTTTAAAAGAACTTCCTGGTGGTTCAGATTTGCAAGATTCACATTAGATTTTAGGTTGTGGACTTTAGGTTCTTGGGTTCTTAAGGAAGTAGGAGCCAGCTAACATTGAAAGTTTGTAATTTGACCTGATGTCTTCTGAAATTTTAGCAAATAAAATATAAAAAGATAAAATGGTTAATACATTTAACCTTGCTTTGTTTAGACACCACACCTAAATAGAGTGTGGTTACAATCCATAAGTGGGATTATGACAAACACACTGGAATTTAAGAATAGTGGAATACTATACTCACATTTAGGTGCTACTAGTCATCAATTTGATAATTTCTTTATTTTTAAAGATTTATTTGATTTATGCATAGAAGAACTGGGGTGTAGTCCAGAGGGGTGTGTGTGGGGGTTGGGTGGTGGTGGTGAGAGGATTTACCAGAGACAGAGTGAGGAGTAAAACTGGAAGACTTACTGAAGTACACTGCTGCTAAGGGGAGCAGTGGGCAAGACAAGAGAGGTCTGATGCGCTATGTGGATCACCGCCCTGGCCAGGGATTGAATTCAGGCTATAGCAGCAATAGGGGGATGGTACTGATACTTAACCCCTTAATTGGGGTCAGGGAGACCCCAATTTGATAATTTCTGATCTATTATTTTCATATGCACCTTATCAGAAATGCATGACTACATTAGTATAAAGCACTCAGCTTTCTATGTAATATAGAAATCCCTCAGTTAAATGAAGTGATTGTTCCTTGCCTGCAATACACTTACTCCAATCCATTCCATCACTTGAATGGCTGACTGAACCACAATCTGTCTAAATTGTCTCCATTACTGTTGCAACACTCTAGTTCAAGACGTGAAGATGTCCTTCTTCCTCCTGGCCTGGGAATCTGATTGTTCACCTCCCAAAGGCTGGGGGATGGGGACTCAAGGCAGTGACATTGGGAGGAAGGGGGTCACCCTCAACCACAATGGAGGAGAAATGTGAGCATCCTGGTCCAGTTTATCTGTTGTTAAAAGACCCACACTCCCTTCTACCGCTGCACCTCCCTTTCTGCCCCCTCAGTGGTTTTTGTTTGGTGTCAATGTGCTGTTTTTGTCTTATTCTCTTTTCCTTCTTTTCACAAGAGAAATAAAGGTCTAGAAATTAATAAACAAACAAAACAGTCTTCCTTGTTGCCACCTTTCAACCCATAATCCAATCAGAAGTCAGTGTGTTTTTATGATTTAAAAACATAAATCATATCACTTTCTTATTTAAAATGCTAAAAAGCTGCTGCATTGGACCTCTGGCAGTTGTGGCTACTTACCATCAATAAAAATCCTCCCTACATTTGAATAACTTCCCACATTATGTCTTCTATCTTCCTAGAGTAGTCTTGGGGAAAAGGTACATTCCCAGACTCGCTCGCAGCTGGCAGACAGGCGTGTGACTTGGAGTCAACGCATCAAAACATACCTGCCAGAGACATAGTTAAGCTGAATAATATGAGAAAGAGCCCCACACAGAGACTGACCCGCTGGCAAACACAGCAGCTGGAGAGCCTGGCTCTCTGAGCACAAATGTGGCAGGATTTTTGGCATTAAGACCCAAGCAGTGTTGGTGCCAAGGGAAAAAGAAGCTTTCACAAGAGCAGTCTGCAGTGTGGTTGGGTGCAGAACCCCATGCCATGGCTTCTGATTCTGGGTCCTGAACCTTTCTGATGTTCCCTAAGATGTGCCAACTTCAGACCTGGGCAGTTGGCAGCTCTGTCGGAAACCTTGAGTGTCAGGGCCCCCCATGTTTCGGAAAATATCGTTCATCATGATCACACATAAAAGACTAATATAAAAGTTAAATATGAAGAAAAAACAACAAAATAATGAGTGACCTCACTATGAAGCTTATGTTACCTAAGAGGTATAGGATATGGAAATATCTGAATACACCTAGTAAATCCAGTTGTCTGCACTAGGTTTATTTCAATAGCCCCCAGATCCGTATATAGCTAAAAGTCACAGAAAAAGAATCTGCACTCATCCAAAATGTCCCACTTGTCCTGCATTGTCATCTTATCAGGTAAGTGCTCATTTATTAAAATTATCACTTATTATTAATGGCCATGCGGCACTTGAAACAAAATATGTGCCTACCCTAGGGGTAGCCCTAATTAAAAGCTCTCTAGTATCTTTTTAATTCATTCCTTTTCTGGCTGAACTACCATGGAATATCTGCTAGATTCTAGCACAGAATCTAGATTGATACACTACACTAGAAAAAGTCCAAAATCCCTAATGTAACCCTCAAAGATCACAGTATCTATTGGTAGTTCATGATTAAGTTCTCAGGTTCCTCTTATCTTGTCCATTCATTCAATTATGCATTTATTCAACAAGAAAGTATTAATAGCTACCATGTATCAGGTAATAATCCAGAGGCTGGGAATACCACAAAGAACAAAAAGACCTTTATACTCCCACAAAGCTTACACTTGTCAGGAGAAAAACAGAAAATGCATTGAATGAAGAGATTGAGAGATTGACTGCAGCTGTAAGATAATCATAAATAGAGAAAACTGGTAGGTAAAAGATAAAATCAGGTCTCAATAAAATCAGGGAATACTTTAGATGGGAGGGCAAGATATGAAAAAGTGACATTGAGGCAGAGAACTGGATGATGAGCAGGAGATAACCAAGGGCTTGAGGAAGAGAATAGTAGGCAGAAGAAAGAGAACATACAAAAGTCTAGAGGAAAGAGCAAGACTGACCCATCCAAAGACTAGAAAGACAGCTGTGCTCCTGGAGTGGAGGGAGTGGAGAGAAGAGAGGTCGGGAATAGGATCAGAGAGAAGCAAGGACAGTTCTTTTACACAGTTGATCTATAAGTAAGTGGACAGATTCATGCTTTTATTATTAAGTTGCCATCATTTAAAAGCAACTTATTTCTTTGTGTTCTGGATATCAGCGCCCTCCAACCATCTATACAATTCCAAGAATCAAATAATAATGAAGTACTATTGATTTAATGTTGTCTGCCCATGCTCGTATCAAAAGCGGTATGCTCGGTTTTCAGAAAGTCTTTCTTCTCTCAGCTTGTTCTCATGAGGCAAGTTTGGACCCTGGAGTTTTTCACTTCTATCAACTTCCCTTGAAGGAGCTTGATTTTGAGAGCCTATTCAAGCCAGCTCCACAGTTCAGGAGAGTGAGAAGTCAATGCTCGATTCAGGCCTGGGATGATGCCAGAGAAATATAGGGTGGGAACAACCAGCTTCAAGGTGCAGGATGCAAGGGAGTGAATGAAAGGAGCCTCAAATGATTCCCTTTCAGTTCTTCCTCTTGCCTCTCCCTACCCACCGGAAGGAATCAAGAGGTGGAAATCTTCAAGGTAACTCTGGCTCATATCAACTTCTAAAACTGTTCTGTCCATTGCTATAGATGACCCATTCACTGAATTTTGTTTTTATTTTTTTAAACAAAGGGAATCATATTAAATATAAGTACAAAGAAGTGAACACAACAGACCTGGTTTCTTCCTTCACAGTGTTTATGTCTCTAGTCAGGGTAAAACATTAAAACAGTAATCACAAAAGTAAATAGTCAATAAAAAAAGGGGGGAAGGATAAGGTGATTGGAACAAATATAAAGACTATTGAGAGAACATCTTGGTGCAATGTTTGTAGAATTTTTCCAAGCAAGGCCAGATTTTAGTTTCTATAAGTAGTTACCAGCTCTAACTATGTGAGCTTAGCAGCTGGGTTAGTTCTGTAGCCTGAAGGTGTTTTGCAATTATCATTCCAAAAATGATTCAGGTTTACTTCGGTGGGGCATCTGAGTGGCAATCATGTAGAATTCTGGAGAGTGAGCACGTCCTTGCCTCTGCAGAAGGGGCTCTCTCTGGAGGAGCCTATCTATTGCAGATGACAATGCATTTCACAAATTGATTTATTAGGTTCATCTAAACATCTTCACTGGTCAAATTCCCACCCACCAACCCAATGGCGTTATTAGAAACATAGGTGGGCTAAGAAGTAGATAAACAGAATTTCTTTGGTTACTATTGAAAAGATAAAGAAAATAGGTGACTCTAAACAAAGTACAAAAAGGATCTACAAAGGGAAATTTTTACAGGGGCACAACTGCTTATGAGTCAACAGGGTCCCACCTAACATATTTTTTTTTAAAGATTTATTTATTTGTGCATACAGAACTGGGGTATAGGCCAGAGGCTCAGGGGTGGTGAGAGGCTTCACCAGAGACAGAGTGAGGAGCAGAACAGGCAGATCGACGAAGTACACTGCTGAGGGGAGCATCGGGCAGGTCAGGAGAGGTCTGCTGCGCCATGTGGTCACCTCCGGGGCAGGCGGGGATCGAACTCATGCGTAAGTGGTTTTAGCTTCTTGGTGCTGTGCTTTAACCCGCTGCACCACCAGGGAGGGCCAACCACCTAACATATTTTAAGGGGTAACATATGGATGTTCAATTAGTACTAAGTGGTACAGGTATTTAGGCCCAACTGCTTAGAATGATTTGCTCTGACTCATCATTTTAACAATGACACAGCTTTAATTTCTGCTCCCATGCCTTCTGCGTATTTTCTACTTTTTTCCCTCCTCTTCCAATACCCTTTCCATTAGCCTTCTGATTCTCATTAGCTTTTCACTGTTTGTTACCAACCCCTACTCCATGGTTTTATTTTCCATCTCAAAATTTCAAAACACACTCATACCTTTTACATGGATGTGGGAGTAAAGAAACACAAATTATTTACCGAAAAAATAAGAGCTAAGAAAAAAATAACCAACACAAAATAAAATACAACAGCTAAAAATTAACACCAAACCTTTTTTTAAATAAGACAAATTTTGAAGAAAAAAAAGTCATTAACCTTAAAAGTCAAATATTGGGAAAATGGGCTTACACAGAAATAAGGAGTAGATCCAAAGTCAGACTTTGAGAAAATGGTTATACATACAAGTTATAAAAGAAGATCTGCTAAAATTTATTAGTTTTACTCAAAACTAATTTTTACATGTTTACATTTCAAAGTTTTACTCATCTTTCTAAGTCTCCATATTGTAGAATTGCTTATTTCATAAAATTGCTTATTTCAATGTCAAATCTTCAATGTAAAACTTCAATGAAAAGAATAATTGATTTTGAAGAAAAATTTTCAATAGCATGAACATTAGAATAGAAAGAATTTACAAAATGGGTTAGCTGGGTCTTAGAAAAATTGGTCAACAATTTTTGCTGGATGAAAAGTCCTTCCTAAAACTCTTTCTTAACAAAGTTTAATCAATGCTAATAAATTTTCATTTGAAAGTGCTTCTCAAAATAAAGGATTTCAAAATGTCCTTAGGATCAAAGTGTAGAATAACACAGCAAAGTGCGAAGTCCTCATCAGTCCCAAGACTTGACCTGGATGTGATGTAATTCTCCTAATACAGTCCTGCAAAACTTTTTTTTTTTTTTAAGATTTACTTAGTTATGCATACAGAACTGGAGTGCAAGCCAGAGGTGCAGGGGTGGTGAGAGGATTCACCAGAGACAGAGTGGGGAGCAGAATAGGTCAACTGACAAAGTACACTGCTGAGGGGAGCGTGGGCGGGGGATGTCAGGAGAGGTTTACCACGCCATGTGGATCACCTCCGGGGTGGGGACTGAACTCAAGCTGAAGTGGCTTTAGCTTCTTAGTGCTGTGCTTTAACCCTTTGTACCACCAGGGAGGGTCACTGCAAAACTTTGAAACAAGCTCTGAAAGAGACCCAATAGCCTAGAATTAGTGGGTATACTCTGGGCACTTGGGAGCACCTCTGTGTTCTTCAGATAGAGACATAGATTGCTATAGAGATAGCCCAATAATTCTGTGTGCCATGCTTCTCATCTCGGAATACTTCTATTTTCCTTCCATAAAGAGGGTCATCTTCCTTGGGCACCATTGTCTCATTGCCAACACTGTGTCCAGTACGTAGTGGGAGCTGGACAAGTATGATTATTTATAATTTTTCTGCTCAGTTATATTTTAAAGGTATAAACCAACCCACTTCTGAAAAAATTTTAAGAGTAAATTATCTGAGTTCATTTCCTGGTGCCACTGCTTGTTAGGTCTCTGACTAGTAATTTAAACTCTCTACATATCAGTTTCCAAATGAAGGTAAGGGATATTCCATGGGCTAATTTTTTCAATGGAAAAAAAAAACCTATATAAAGTAGTTGCAAATGTTACCTATTAATAATATTATCACAACTATCATCATCTTTGAATAAAATTGACAATAAAAGTCAAATTGCCACCCTTTTAAAACACTCTATGAGAAAGAGATAATAACATTTAAGAGAATAAGTCCCATTTGGTATAACAAATATTTACTCAGTGGCAAGTGGCAATATCCTGACAATATTAAGGGGTCAGTACAGATCCTGCTCATTTAAAGTTTTGAAAGCAGCCTTTACAGGACTGAGTGGAGATTCACTGATTTTTAATAGTAGCAAGTGCTATTATAGCGATAATCACAAAGAACTATAAAATTCTGAAGTGCCTTGTGAAACCAGTATAACAGTACAGTTAATAAGCTTTAATGTGCCCTAATTATTGAGACATTGTCATCATTTTCATGTGACTGAAGACACAGTGAACAGAACACTCTCCTTAGGACCAAAGTTCTTGGTTCAAGTCCCAACCCTCTCTACTCACTTGTAATAACCTTGGACAATCCATGTAATGCTTGAGTATTTAGCTAAACAGTAAAATAAGGAAAGTAATTGCAACCTTAGAAAACCTTACTGGGATTTTGTGAAACTCAAGTGAGGTGTATATAGTGATTGTAAATTGGCAGTCTCTGTGCATTATATCATCAGGAAGAAAATGAGGTCCACTAAAGAGATAGGACTTAATAAACATCACATTGCTAGATATTGAGAGACTGGATCTTGTGACAAGTACTGCCTAAAGAAGATTTGCAAATTGATCTACTACTTTTGAGTCACTCTTAACTAGTTATTAAAAAAAAAAAAGAAAAAAAGGGTTCCCCAACCCAATGGGAAAAAAAAAAAATGATTTGTGTCCAAAAAGGAAGCACATCAACATTTTTGCTTTGTAAACTATGTTGAGCAGCAGCATACAGGGTGTTCTCTGTGATATTTAATTATAATAACAACATTTGGAGATCACGTGCCGAAAACAAAATGATTGACCATAATGATGAAGATAATGTAATAAACACGTTGACATTCACGCTAGAAACTAAGTTACACACTTAAATATTTGCTATCTTGTCTGGTTCTCACAATAATGTTCTCAGATTTTATAGATGTTTTATAGGTTTTTTATAGATGAGGACACAGAGGTCTGAAAGGTTTGGCCACTTGTCTAAGGTGACAACTGAAATGTGACAAAGCCTTGGGCTTATAATCCCCTTGTGGTCAGATGTCAGGGCAGTTCAATTTCTTTTTCCCTTGACTGTTTGTGGGACATCAGGTGCACCTGATTATCTGAAACCTGCCTTTGCTCAGTCAGTTTTCCTTTAGGTACATTTTGGCATCAAATGCCAGCTAGGCAAGTCTGTGACTTCAGCCGCTACATCTTTCTCTCACATTCCTCATTCTATTCAGATAGTGCAGTTCTACCAGCAGTGTAACTCATGCCACAGCAACACAGGTCAGCTTACAAAAGAGCCAGTTGCCTGAGCTCCTTTACCTTTCCTCAGATAACCAAGGTGGAAACCTGTTAGGAAGAGCAATATAAGATCATGCTGCCTCCCACCTCCTTGACACTATTTCCTGCCCTACAGCCTAGTACTTATATGTATGTAAAATTCCCCCCAGATTCTACTTGCAGGGATTGCCATGCATGCCCGTGCTGCTTAAGTGTCCTGGGCTGTCACCAGGAAGCCTTAGAAACAGTGAGTTCTCCCAACAATGCAGGTTAGTGAGGCCTCCTAAATGGTCTCTTCATTGGAATCTCACTATGCAAGGCTCCCCTTCTTCCATACCCCCCCACCCCCAGGGGACTTATTGGACTTTCTCAGCATCTTCTGCACAGTCCAACCAAGGGAGCAGCAGTGTCTGCATTCTTAACTCATACTCTCCCCTTTATTGTCCAAGTGTTGTGTTTTAGCAGAGAAATGTTAGCTAGTTATTAACAAAAGCAAATTCTGAGGAGTCTCCATCCCAATAGCCAAACTGCTGGATTGAAAAGGTGGAAAATGCCATCTCAGGAATCTTGCCCACCACAATATTTGGTGTCTCACTGTCAGGGCTAAAAGTCAACCCTAATTGATAGCACTTTGTTTTTACAGAGATGGCTGTTCCAAGAAAAGATGATGTTGACCAAAACAAATAAAATAAAGACTACCTCATTCTTTACCAACACAAAATGTGTGCCATTGTTCTAAGGGAAACAATATGCTTCTGAGGGTGGAACAGCGTGGTAATAAAGCAGCCTGTTTTTGTGACTTGGCGTTACCTCTGGGCCTTTTCACATAACCTAGGTACACAGTTGCGACACAGCAAAGAATACTATAGTCTCATTGTCGTGCACCCCCTTGTATATTCTGACTTTAACCCACACAATGAGGTTGCGTCCTAGAAGCCACAGTATAATTATTGTTCCACAGACATAAAGTTTGTTAAAGAGGAAAAAAAAAATGCTTGACAAAGTAAGCTTTAATATCATCTGAATATAGACAAATATTTTAAGACTTATTCCAGAAAATGAAGAAGTGAGAGAAAAACGGGTCAGTCTAAGGATTTTATTAAATTAAATAGAGCTCAGGGTGAGGGAATCAGAGGACACAAGGACATAAATAAAATGATTGACAAGTTGCTCTGGGTAATAGAGAAGGTGCAAGGTCACAGGTGAAGAAGTTACCTGACAGTTCTCTCAGACGTCTACACTCATAGCAGACGACATGTCTCTATGCCATTAATATCTGCTTCACTCTCAGTGGGTCCACCCCTCTTCTCAAGGGACTTGCTCTTTCCACAGGGACCCTAATGTGCCTGGTGATAGAAGCAGTGCAGACATTGTGTCAGATCCAGAGAAAAACGTTCCTTGTCCAGAGAAATTCCTGATAAATATGATCAAGAACTCGCAAACCAACCTTCCTTCCTCATCTTCTCCCCTCCCTTTCTTCATGTTTGCATACACTTAAGGAAGTTTTAATCAAATATCTATTATGCGCCTGGCACTGCTAGTACCTAGGAATACAAGTAGGAAAGCAACCTATTCTCTTCTGAATTCCTCAATTGCTCACAGCCTTTCTTCAGTGTTGTCCTAATAGAAAATACAGTTCAGCTGAAACTATTTGTTCTGCCTGGGTCCCCTTCAAGAGGAACCTGGGAGAAATTACTCTATGTATGGGAACCAAGAATAACTACTTCTGAGCAATTGGTTTATGTTCATATTATGGTCACTTTGAACCATATCACTGACCAATTTCCCCTTTTTTGTGTGCTTAGGGACCAATGTTGGCTCACTGGAAGCCAGGAAAGAAGTCATTATAGTTTGCATTTTCTGAATGTTATAACAGGACCATTTTATTGTCCTTTATTTTCCTTTTTCTCTTGCTTCCTTTCCTTATTTCTCTTTGAAAAGTCATCTTAATATTATAACATATGTACTAATATATAGTTTATCTTAAATTCTAGGGCACAGGAGGGTCTGAAAAAATAAGCAAATAAATAGTTGTTTTCCCCACTCAGTTTGAGGAGGTTTTCATTACAAAGGAATTATCAGAGGGTGAAAGCAGAAATAACCAAGTGACAAGGAGAATAAGCAGGTCAGACTTTCAACAGCTGTCCATGAAGACACAGAGCAACAGATGTCAGGAAACCATGAAGTAGCTGCATCATCACATCATGCACAGTGGGGTTGGCCCATTTGGGAAAAGTATTCTGATGTTTCCCAGATTTTAAACAAAAGTGATTAAGTAATCTTTAAATTTAAATCCTAAACTTTTCAGTGTGTATTCTAGCCACTCAAATCAGTTGTTTTGCTCATTCACTCTTTCCAGTCTCTCTAAGCAGGAAAGTCATGACCATGGAAGGGGCAACTTTAAAACATAAAAAGAATCAGATCATGGATCTGCAAATTAAATTGAATTAAGGGAGATATTTGCATCTCTTATTTTAATTGATTTTCTTAGTTGATTAAAGGAGCCCAGATAAACACCATTGCTAAAATAAATAATTGTTGAAAATTATAATAAAGTAATACTGCATAAATAAGTTGAGCAATATAAAATTTTTAAAAGGTGTATTCATTCAAAAAAAATACTTATTTAACACGTATATTAGCTAAGTCCTGAAGAATAATCTAAAAAAGAATTATATTTTGAGTTAATTTATATAGAGTCTATTCTTTGGAGGATGATATACATTAAAGAAATATTCATACGAATAAGTGTCTAACTTCCCAACATTATCTAGGTACAATAAAAAAAATAATAATAAATGTTATTATTCCAGATATTTATCAACTTGCAGCTAACTACCTCAAAATATGTGACCTCAGACAACCAACACACTAATGATTGTATGAGTCAAGAATGTGAGCAGGGTACAGTGTGGACAACCAGTCTCTGCTCTCGAATTACTCAGGTCTTAAATAGCTGGGAACAGACCTGGACAAAGAGAAAAGAGCCAGACGTCAGTTGTTTTGGGTCTTCTCTACATTACGTTGGTGAGGGTTTAGTATCTCTCATGGCTTTTTCACTACTGCGTTTATCATCTCTTCTGTGATGGTTGGTTTTATTCAACCTTTCTGTGTGACTGGAAAGGCCTATTCAAAGCCTGGCAAAAACAGGGAATTTTCTTAGATAGAGTGTGGCTTCCCTAAGAGTGAGAATTCCAAGAAGAAGGACATTAAAATTGTTAATCTTTCAAGGTGTAGAACCACAAATTGGCACACTATCACTTCCATCACATTCTACAGTTCAAATAGTCACTGTGACCCTTAAGATTCCAAAGGAAGGTTCATACACTCCACATTTTATTGATAAGAATGTCAAAGATTTTCCATATCAAAAAATTAGAAATAGTGGACTAGTCATTGCAATATGCTTGCTCAAAGTGAAAACTTGCCAAACTATAATTATATACCCAATTAAATTATCATTCTAGAGTAAGGCCCAAATAATCAGTTTCAGGCAAATACTGAGAGTATACAGATAAAACCACTAAGCAATGTTCATCAAGAGGAAGGAACTGGACACAGACTAAAAGTATAATGTGCAAAAGTAAAATAAGTAAAAGAAAATGTGAGTAAATAAATATTAAAAATGATTAATAGGAATGCTACAAAATCAAGGTGAAACTAAGGTATAAAATATATAAGAAATAATGATACAATTTTTAAAAGGTTAAGGATCTTATATTATTTAAAAAGAATGTAAGATAACTGTTAATTTGTAAAGTTTGTTAAGTGAAAAAAAAAAATCTGTTAAAAATAGCACCAAAGGTACAGCTCAAACTAAAAGATATGGAAGGTGGAAGAGCAGGGACAACTTGATCAAATAAAGACAGGATTGAGTTTTTTAAAAGTGTAAAAATATGATAAATAAGTTAATAGAGAAAATAAAGTAAATAATAATCATAGTGAATGTAACAGGCAAAACTCAACATTTAAATAAAATCTCAAAATAGATTTTAAAAACAGATGCTTACAAAGAATACTGCTGAAATCAAAACAAAGATTGAATATAAAGGGATTTTTGAAAAAAGATATATAGGGAAGATGCATCTTCTGTACTTGAAATTGTTTCCACAATAACCCAGACAATTTAAGGAGCCTTAAAGACTAAGATATGAGCAAGGGTTTCAAAGAACATGAGATTCAAATTTTTGAGCCTTTGGAGAAACTTACACATAGACTAACTGCTCCCTCCCTTGAAGCCCTTAACACATACTCTGACTTCCTTTTCCCCTAATATTTATGAATCACATACTATTGATTATTTTCTATCTTCTCCTCTAGAATATAAACTCCCCAAGGGAAACCTTTATATACTACTAATATGTTAGTAGTATATATACATAGTAAGCAATCTACCAAAACTTTTTGATTTCAAGAATAACTGTTAAAACATTGAACACCAAAGATCTAACTCTACTGTCCTGAATTGTGCCCCAAACATAAGTTAATTAATCATTTCTTCTTTAAGCACATCCGATGCAATTCTAGAACAAGCACTCTGCCTGTGGCCCTTCTCTATTTATCCATGATGCCTAAGCCAATATTGGGTGTATTCAGGTTCTTAAAAAATAGCAATTGTTCAAATGATTTCTTTACAGTTATAATGCCTAAATGCAGGGCAATGGATAAACGACATATTAGCCAGAGGGCTTATAACTCTTACAAATCTATAATAGCTGTTAAAGATACACTTGTATGGTAGAAAAAAAAAAAAAACTCATTTCATGTAATACTTTGAGTCAGTGCACAAAGATGGAACTCTCCAATAGGAAACTTAGACTTTTGATACTCCACTGGTAACCTAAATGTTGCTATAAACTACAAATCAATGTTCACAATGACATGGAATCTGTATTATGTCCCAAGAGGTTTTAGAGGGTGTTAGTATTGAAAAGTAGAAGTCAATGAATACAATGAAAGAAAATACGCACCACAGAAACTCAAATGAATATCAACTACTTCTGACCAATAATGATTTCCCTTATGTGTCAACTCACTACTTAGTTTTGTTTGCTTAGTAACTAAGATACCTCACAACTTTATACTGAACCTATTGAGGCAGAAATAGGGCTGACCCAGTACATATTTTATGGTCATATTTTAGGGATAGTTAAAAACCCACTTGTTTAAACTTTTCCTACATTGGCATGTTACTTATATACAATTTTCAAAAGAACCACTTCTTCAAATAAGACTGTCTCCAGGAAGTCCTTACTGGGGTGATATCATTACCCTTCTAATTTCCAATAGATTTTCCGATAACTCAGTCAAGCCCCAATTAATTGGAAAGGAGAGAAGGTAAATTTGGGCAGGAAGAGAAAGGGTCTATAGTAATATCTATAAAATGAGACAGGCAGACGACATCTGAATCACCAGAGGACACAGATTTTCAGGACACTGACTGAGAATATGTTGGAGTATACAGTAAGACATACACATGTTTCACCATTTTGATTCTAGTAGAAAGAGAAGGTAGAATTTCTATCATTCCCAGGTCACCACTGTTGGGATCACAGGTCGTCATGAAGCCATCAAACCTTGGGAAAGTGGAGTAAAATGGGTGAAGAAATGAGGCATCCCCCCGAAGTGGGTATGTAATGGAGGTGCATAGCTGAACCACAATATCTACCTAAGTGGCAATGGAATGAGGTCACAAATCACATCAGCAACATGGCACTTCATGGTCAGTGCAAGATGTGAGGCAAATGTTGCCACAGTAGTTCAAGGTCAGCAGTCCTTTATCTGTGGAAGGGAAAAGAGAGAGAGAGAAAGAAAGAAAGATCAACAATATTTTAAACCGTGGGGGTCAATCAGCCTCTATTGCAACTACTCAGTTCCACCTGCATTAGTATCATGAAAGGTAACTAGGAGCACTACATAAACAGACATATCTGTGTTCCAATAAAACTTTATTCATAACAACAGGCAGCCTGTGGCCTGCAAGCTGACTTTGAGCACTCCATCTGTAGTTGGTCATCTTCCAAAACGAAAAATGTAACCACTTTGGCTTATATTCTTATCTAAAACTGTTCTCCGACAAATTTGAGAGTATGTGTTTATGATAAGCATTCACTTAATGAATATATAAACTAAATATATGTATATAAAAATAATGTATATATGAAATATGTATATATGTATATAAGAAATAATAATTGTTTATGAATATTTTTGTGTTTCTCCTTTACTTTCTAAACAGCCTACTAGTTTCTATATGGAGTTATTTTTAAATTTTTATTTTGCAACTCTTTTATAATCAGAAAAAGTGTTTCAAAAGTAAAGAAGGAAACCAGTTTGTTCACATGTTCCTTGAGCTCCAGCAGAAAAGCTCTGGCTGGGAGTTTATCACACCTTTTGTGTTGAAACAATCTAGCCCCCACCGCTCTTGCAGATAACAAGGTAGACTCACTCTGGCTCACTGGTGCAAGCAAGAGAGGAGCAGACAGGAACAGGGGCGACTCAGCAGTTAACTGCACAAGCTTTACCCAATGATCCTAATTTCCATGATTTTAATAATAATGAGCAAAACCCAAAGTGTTAAGTTGCACTTTCTACCTCAGCAAAACGAGTGATAATTGTGCAGAGAATAATTTTATGGGTGAAGTGTGCCCTGTATTGTAAAAGATTAGAATAAAGTGCTCTAATACACAATGTCTTAGCAGGTGCAGGCACTTACCTGAGCAATTAAAATCTTCTTAATATACAAATCACAGCCAATGAGACTGCTGGCATGAAAGAATAGATCTTTCAGGACACAATGTGTTTGTCTCAAACAGGTTTTTTTCTCCCACCCTGGCTTTATTTATTTATTTTTGCTAGCAATCATTTGTAGATCTTTTATTTGAAAAAGAAAATTGACCAAACATAGATAATTTGCTCCAAATATACCCAAGCACATTCATTCTCTCACAAATCTATTCAGACCACAAAAAAAAGCTATTAAATACTTACTATGTATGAGGCACTGTTCTGGGTGCCGAATAGGCTGTTTTGGGACCAATTATAATCATCTTCCTCACAAACAGAAGGAAGCACTTCTCGATGCTGACTGCAAGTTGAGGCTGGTGAAAACGGGTCATTTGAGTCCTCTGCAGGCTGTTGGCATTCTATTCTATCCAACTGGTTAAATTCATGGTCTTAGAACTGTGTCTAAGATGTTGGACAAAAGGATATAACTCTGGAGTTAATAGTTCAGGCAAGATGTTCGGCTAGAACCAAGTCAATACCTGCGGCTGCATCTCTCTCCTTCCTCATCTCTTTGGCGCGTTCTGAGCTGGCTTTGACAACTATGCAAAGAAATTATATATTTAAAAACTATATTAACTTTTGTTAAGGTAACATTGGTTTGCAACACTGTAAATAACTCAGGGGTCTAAGTTCACACCTCTTTCTTTTTCTAGCTCAGTAGTGTTATTGGGTACATATGTCACATTGCTTAAATCCACTTTTCTGTCATTGGGCACTTAGATTATTTCCACATATTGGCTATTGTAAATAGACTATTGTAATTCATGTTTTTTCCATGCTTTGGGAAGATACCTAGGTGCAGAATTGTTGGGTTATATAGTAGAACTATTTGGAAGTTCTGAGAAAGTTCACATTATTTTCTACAGGGCTTGGACCAGTTTAAATCTTGCTAAAAGTGTACAAGTTTTCCTTTTCAGAAGAAATTATTCTTATAAAGTCCACCATTGACTTCCACTTTACTAATCCAGAGATCAATTTTCAGGAAAATCTCCCAAGAAGTCGTGTCTTGTGCCTTGATATCTGTTACTCTCTTGCCATTTAAGAGCTCACACATCTCACTGCCTGATCCTTCCCAGTACACTTGGATAAAGCTTTCTCTCCTTGACCTCTATTAAATGTTTCAGAGTTTAGTCCTGGTTACCCTTTTCAATCTATAACTCACTCTCTCAGTGAGCTGCAGTCCTGTATTATTAAGTTTGAATAGTAGTAAGATGATTCCCAAATTTGTGTCATCAATCTACAACTGTCTCTCAAAGTCCAGAAAACTGAATCAGCACCTGGATGTGGGAGACTCATCAAGGACATTGTGTTCAAGGATGAACTTACTGCACCATCCATATTGTCTTCCATCTTAGTTGTTGCAATTTCATCATTCCAGCAGCTCGGGGGAAAAAGTAGATGTCATCCTTGATCCCTGTCCTTCTCTTACCACTCAGTCCATAGATCTGTTGACCCTACTTCTAAAGCATGTAGAGAGCTGGATTTCTTCTGACATCCCCACTGCCACCTCGGAGTCTAAAACTAAGTTATTTCTCAGTTGGACAAGAGCCATGACCTCAGGCAATAACCCTAAAATCAAGAAGTGCTACCAGTGTGTCATCTCTAGTTCATTTCCATGGTGCAGAAATCAGTTCGGGCTGCCCCAAAGGTTTTAGAGAATGTGTTAACCACAGCAGTTTTGATAGACAGAGAAAATAAAATTGAATAGTTTGTTCTATTAAAACACTAGAAGATTTACAGGAAGTATTTAAAGCTTGCTTAAGTGACACTTCATCAATGCCATAATAAGTCAGTCTTTTTGTTTCAGATAGGCTGTTGGGACTCATTTGTTAATTTTTTTTTCCTTTTTTTTAAGAGAGAGAGAATCAGAGAGAGTGAGCAAGAGAGATCCAGGTTGCATAAATCAGCCAATCTGTATGTATATAGGTCAATCTGTTTTGTTTGAAGATATCACTGGCAAAGAAAGGATACCCACAAATATGTTGTTTCTCCTGGGGTCATCCCTACATACAAACCATTTGGCTGTGAAGAGCAGGACAGTGTAAGGAGACCCTGCCTGAGCAGGGTGTCTTGTCCGACTTGCATCCTGGATCATAGCTAGGCGTGGTGAGAATATTCTGACCATCATGACATCCACACATCAACACATGCCTATAAAAATAGCTAGCACCTTTGCAAAAGTATCATCAGATACTATTCCCTGTGGAAAGGCCCAGGGAACTCAGCAATTCTGACACTGGTTTGTCCTAACCACATACTTTACAACTCTGATATGGCTCATCAGGATGGGACTGGGTTTCAGCAGACAAAGCATAGGTGTGACCATGGTCACCAATTCACTAAGGAGCTCTGACAAAGCCTTTTCAGCATTCTGCACCTTTGTGTTTCAACTATCAAAGCAAATGATGAGATCCAACGTGCACTATTTTGTTAGGCAGTTCTGATGAAATGATATGAAAATGTTTGAAAACCAAAAGTACTCTCTGATTCTTAGTGACTGTTATTTCCTTTAAACATCTTGCCTTGTTTTCATTGTTCCCAGCCTGGTTTCAGTAAAACTTTTATTTGTGGACCAGTTTTATCTCTATGATCTTCTTAAAGCTTTCTTAAAGTGAAAAATCTATCTTTATAAATTTGGGAATCACTTCAGCACTAGAGATGAGTTTTATTTTCTGTACTGCACAAGAAAGCAGTAGGGACATTTCCCCCACTTTATCAAAAGTGTGTGATGAGCCTTGTTATGACATAGAAAGTAACTAAAGCCAAGAAAGAAAAAAGTAGCAAAAAAAAAAAAATCCAAAGCAAGTTGGATAATACTGAGAACTGCAACACTATGCATCAACTTCTGTAGAAAAGTCTCATAACTTAGAAATCAACCCCATCATCAGAGATTAACATGCTGTTGTTTCTCCTTATGACATGAGAGGAGAAAACTGGTGCAGCTATTTCTAGCTAATGGTAGAACAGCTAGAGGCAAAGCACGTATTGTGTACCACCCTCCAAACATGGGTCCATCTCTGTGACCCCCTGAAGCTGAGGTAGATACCCTAAAGGACCACATTCTCTGTTTTCTGATGGGGCTTTCTCTGGCCTGGGTGCTAGATCAGTCTTTCTGCAGAGCAACCCAAACCCAATAATGAGGAGTGGGAAGCCAGGGATGAAAATCTAGATGCCCCGTAACTAAGTAAGATAATTCTAAATGCACAAACTCAAAAGAACCCCAGTATGTTGGATCCTCAATTTCCAACAGTAGATATCTATACACTAACACACCCTGTATTTACTCCTCTAGTTTTGTCTGACTCTCTTCATAATCTCTTGCACATTCTGTGGGATCATCTCCCACATAAACTATCTGTACCCAAACACTTTGTCTCAGGGCCTGCTTTTGAGGCAACCCAAGCGAATTCAATGAGTTTTGGAATGATACACATTCTAATCCTTTTTAATCACCTAGTAGTGGCCTTCCTTACATAAGTTTCCTAATTTTTCTAAACTTCAGATTTCTTATCTGCAAAATGTAGGTGACAGAGCCATGCTGACCTCATAGGACTATTGCAAAGACTAAGTAAGTTATAAAACAAGTGGTACAGAATATGGCATTTGATAAATTCTCAGTAAATATTGACTAGTAAAACTGTGGTTGTTAAAAAGCTGTTCCAAATAACTAAGACACTATCAAACTAGGAGAAAATTATAAGCTTGACAATACTAAATGTTGGTAGAATTATGGACCAAATGAGAATGTTCATATTCTGCTGTTGGAAAGAGAAGCTGAAACAGCTACTTTCGTGAACAGTTTGACCATATATATTTGAGTAGAAAATATATGTGCTATAATCTATTTAATTTCTATTTTGGAAATATGACCTAGAAAATGCTCAAAGGCATGCAGGTATTACAGAAAATGTTTAAGAAGGTTCCAGAAGCACTGTTTGCTATTGTGAAAAAAAAATAGGAACAATCCAAATTATTTCAGCAAAAGAAAGGATAAATAAATGGATAAATGACAATGTACTTACTTATGCAATGGAATACCATACATCTGTTAAAATGAACAAATTCTGTATTTTTCAAAACATGTAAAAACAACAATGCAAAGTGAAATAAAGCAAGTTATAAAACATCACAACAAATATATGTCATCACAACAAATATATGCCACTTCAGCATGAGTTCAGTCCCTGCCCCAGAGGTGACCTACATGGCGTGGCAGACCTCTCCTGGCCAGCCCGCTGCTCCCCTCAGCAGTGTACTTCCTCAGCCAGCCTGTTCTGTTCCCCACTCTGTCTCTGGCGAATCCTCTCACTGCCCCTGCACCTCTGGCCTGTACCCCAGTTCTGTTGCATAAGTAAATAAATAAATATTAAAAACAAAACAAAACAAAGAAAAACTGACCTTTGTGGACAGATGTTAGGGGATTTGTGGCTTAATCTGAAATTCATCTTCTTTCAATTCTGGCCACTAATCAAAGCTGAAAGTATCAGCAAAGTGGTTTCTTTTGAGGCCTATCTCTTTGACTTATACAAGGTCATGTCCTCCCTATTTTCTCAGCTGGTTTTCAGTCTATACCTTTCAATGTCTTAATTTCCTCTTCTCATATAGAGACCTGCAGTACAGGAATAGGTTCCACACAAATGATCTTATTTCAACATAATTACATCTTTAAAGTGCCTATGTTCAAATAGAGTCAAATTCTAGGGTACTGGGAATAGGAATTCAACATATGAATTGGGAGGAGGGATTGGTCACAATTCAACTCATAGCATTTTCCAAAAAGAGAATACTACTACCACATAAATAATTGGTAGAATGATGAAAAAAGTCACAATGAAAAAAGGTTTTTGTAATTACCAAATACCATGCAGTTCAGACCACCTCCATCTTCAGTCAGACAAGGAGTATAGCCATTTGTAGTAAACAAAGATGGAAGAGCAGGCCCATATTTTGTAATGGAACCATACAGAAATCAGGGTCACTTCTGTCTGCTAAGGTGTTTCTGGAGAGGTAGTCACCTGTATATCTAGACCACAATTATGCCTTTAAGTGTGGGTTGGGTTGCTTTTGTTTGTTTATATTTGGGTACAGAGTCTTTCACAAAGGACTTGACTTAGTGTTTAAAGCACATGGTGGCAATTTGAGGCTATGTCTTGCCACCCAAGTTGTGTGGGAGAAGCCATAGAGAATTGGGGGCAATACATTTTTCATTCCTGCCTGCCTTTCTCTGACCATGTTAATGTTGCTCTGATGTTCTGCCAGCTGAAGTCAAGCACCCCACAAAGCAGATCAATTCCATAGTGAAAGCTGTTGAAAATCAAATATATGTATTTATAGGCTGATTTATCACATCCCCCTATCAAAATGGCTCATAGTTGTCATGTCACCAAAAAAACAAGGACTGCTATAAATGTGGGCGTTATGGGACACAAAATCAATCAGAATAGGCACAAAGTTCTCAAAGACCCCAGACTTTGTTGCATGCCCATCCTTTCCAACCCACGATAGACCTCAAAGCAAGCACACAGCAGTGATTCAAGAAAATGTCTGTAATTCTCACTTTGAGTGCCGAAGTTTCCCTTTCCGTGATGGCAAAGACCTTTCTGTCCTTAGTCCTTCTTAGCCATTCAGACTACATGGTCCACACAAGGATCAGGACACAGTCGGATCAAAGACTTAGATACTTGTGCCAGCACACTCTCACCAGATCTGTGCATGGTTCTGCATGTGGATAAATGAAGTGCCCTCATCTTGATTTGGCTTCCTGATCCACCTGCAGTGAGCTTTCCTCTCCCAACTGCATCCCTGCCTGTAATCCAGAGACATCTTTACTTTCCTTGGAGATTTCCACTTGGCTTCCAAATAATGGCTAGCGAGTGTCAGGGCCTGGGGGACTTGCACCATTTTAGCGGCAGGGTCCAGCTCCCACCACCCTCTCTGCTCTATGACCCAGCCAGCATTTATGATGCATTGTCCCATCACCTTCACCGTTTACAGCACAAAAGCTATTTAGCTGGTGCCTGCAACCCTTCAGCCTGCAGTGCCTTGACAGCAGAGGTTATAGGAAAAGGGAGAGAGAGAGAGAGGGAGAGGGGGAGAGAGAGAGAGAGAAAGAGAGAACAATGTGCAATCGGCACTGCATTAGAGATGGAAAAAGTACTTAAAGCCTGCAACATTCATCAAGACTGAATACATAAATGCCACATTTTGAATAAGCGAAGCAAAAGACAATGACAAAGGAAAGGCGCATTGCTTCAGGAATCTCTATCATTTTCATTTGCTGCTGTCAGGAACCTGTTTTTTGCCTCTCACTCTATCAGCCATTATAGCATTAATGAAGTAACCTCACATAGTTATTGACTGGCTTGTCAGAGGCCCTGCCTGATCCCTTAATAGAAACCATTGGTCTTCAGTTAAAAATGGGGTGAGCTGGGAGGTGCTGTGGGCATGTGCTGAATTTCAAGTGCACTCCTGAGGTTATCAAAAGCCATGAAATGCAAATTATTATATTTTTTAAACACACAGATTTCATGCAACTGAGCATATAAAATTGACTAATATTGTACTTTATGCATGCCTTATAATGTTTTCAAATATGCTCTGCATATGTTCTTCTCCTAGAAAGTTGTGGGTGGTATTTGAATAAGCAGAGGTGGGCCTAGTTTTATTTTGTTCTTAGGTCCTCTCTTGCTTGTTGCAAGCTGGCACTTCTACCTAATATAGAGCCATGCTGATGCACTGTCTACTCAAACAATACCATCCATCCTTTGTCTGAATTTTAGCTTCAGATCTAAATCATTTTTCTTTCATGATTTTCTTTCTCCATCTAAAAGTATCCAGATCTTCAAACCAGTCTATCACTTACTAGCAACTGCAGAATGGCAGAAGGTCTAAGGAATAAATTCTAGGTAGAGAGGCAGAAAATTGGAAAAATAGCTCTAGATGTAAAGTACTTAATTCCAATAGCAAAATACCACAGAGCAGATACATTAAAATATAAGCACAACAAAACTGAAAAGGGTGAAAAGTGAAAAGTCAAGGACGAAACAAAAAATTGATTGCATTTCTGAATCAGAAGGGGCAAAAACAGTGACTACACAGGGTCAAGCTTGAGAGGGAACCCTGATAAAAATGCATACCACGCTTTGGTTTTAGGGCACATAGCATGTTTGCTTCATATTGGTATTTAATTGGGTAGTTCTCCCAGTATAAAGTTCTGACCTTTCTCAGCTTCTCTGGAGAGGAAATGTGGTATCTATGTCTATTGATTTGCATATGACTCCCCAAAACTGACTCCCTCTAACAACAGATTACGAGCATGTATTTCTTATCTTTGGGGTCATTTAAAAACTAAGAACAAGAAACTCAAAACTTTCTTCTCTGCATATTGTACACCCAAATACCTTGTCATTTCTCTTATACCATCAGCACTATTTTGGCAAAACTGCTTCCTCACAAGTATAATCTGTATTATTACCAAAGTATATTATATTTTCTAATGTAGGAGTGAAATTAGGAACCTAACCTTTACCCAGGCTGATGGTTCAATTTCCAGAGGTTGAACCTCTGTGAGAGAGGTATTGACCAGCTCCCACTTTTAGCCTATTACAGTCAAACAACTATTTCATTCACCTGGAGAAAGAATGAAAATGCATTTCTTTTTCAGCCATTTGTCCTGTTAGATTGTACCCAAATTCTTTAAGAAAAACATATTTATAGCATTATTTTTCTTCATCACTTTATTTATTCTTTAAAAAATGTACTTGTTTATGTTTTTACAATATATAATTTCTCCTTCCAGGCACAGGCAGCATAATTTTCCCACCACCAAAGTGACTCAGTCCTCCACCACACATCCTCTATTCTCCATCTCTCTTCTCTTCCCCCCACCCCAAGTGTCTCAGGTTTATGGTTTGCTGGCAAGGGTCAGTCTCACAGTTTGTCTTTGTCTGATCCTTTGTTTGGTTTCTCTAGATTCTGCATATAAGTGAAACTATCAGGTATTTATCTTTCTCCTTCTGGACCATTTTGCCTAGAATAATCCCTTCAGTTCCATCATATTGCTGCAAATGAGTTTATCTTTTTGACCACTGACTAGTATTCTATTGTGTGTAATATATACATATATATAAACACATAAACACATATATAATATTTATATACACACACACATATATAATATGCATGCATACACACACACACACATACACACACACATCTTGATCACCGATATGTTCTGGCATGTTTATAGGTTATTTCCCTATGTTGGCTATTGCTAGAAGTCTCTTTTACATGTTCACAAAGCCCTAGTAGCAAGGGTCCAATCTCTAGCACTAACGATGGCTACTCGTTGCCAGCATTAGGAAGACATCTACCAAAAGGTGCATAATATAGTGTAGTTGCTGAATAGGATTACAAACATGACCCTCCCTGGTGAAGCAACAGGTCAAAGCACAGCTCTGCAAGAGAGCTGCAGCTGCTTTATTGAGAGTTCAATCCCCAGCCCCGGAGGTGATCCATATGGTGAGGCAGACCTTTCCTGACCCGCCGGCTTCTCCCCTCAGCAGTGTACTTTGTCAATCTTCCTGTTCTGCTCCTGTCTCTGGTGAATTCTCTCACCGTCCCTGGACCTCTGGCCAATTATGTATGCATAAATAAATAAATCTTTTTTAAAAAAGGATTACAGACATTTTTAAAGAAAACATTGTAATCAAAGATAGAAAATATCACATATTTAATAGCTATTTTGAAATAATTAATATATTTCTTAGATATAAATAAACTAGCTATGACTTTGTACCACTTTAAAACTGAAAATCACTTTCATACTATTTTAATCCAATATTTGCATGCTAATAATACATAAAATAGTTCCAAATAAGATAAGTCACTTGTTCAAGGTCACATAATAGGTCTCAGGCATGCATTCATTTATTCATCATACTTTTATTTGAGCACATTCTATATACAAGTCACTGGAATAATACCTAGAGATAAAAAATTAGATATAATTTGGTGTCCTATCTCATATTGTTTTTAGTGTAGGGGAACACAGACTACTCATGATTTGTGATAAGTATTCTAACAGAACTATAGAAATATTAACAGTCTAAGAAGGGAGCGATGAGAGAATTCTTCCAGACAAAGTGAAATTTAAACTAAGATTTGAAATATAAGATCAATTTAAGCATTAAGAAGACCACCGAGTGGGAAAGAATGATTTGGTATTGGGCACTGAGCCTTAGACAGGGCATGTGTAAAGGTTCTGCGGTCAGAGGTAAGTAAGATGGTATACTGAAGAAAAAATAGAAGATTATGAAAACTGGACTGTGAGCTGTGAGGTAAAATAAGACTGGAGAAGTCAGTAGAGGCCATGTCCTGAAAAGCCTGGGGGACAGAAGCAACAACTTCATACTTCCTTTTTAGCATATTCTGAAGTCTTTGGTTTTACGACAGTGAATGAGCTAATCAAATGTATAATTTATAAGATCAGTCTGACTAGCACTTAAAGAAAGGGAGACAGCTATCACTAAAACTAGGTGGGAGGTGAAGATGTGGACAATAGTAATGGAGGTAGTTGGAGAGATCTTTAAGAACAAGTCTGGCAGATGTTAGTAATGGATTGGGAAGAGACAAGGAAGAAATAAGAGGGAAGTATACTTTCCACATTTCTGGTTGGGGCCACTGCACCCCGGTGGTTGCATTCTCTGTAATAGGCAAAGGTTGGAATCACTCTTGAGTAAAAGAAAATAATGAGTTTCATTTATACAGGTTAAATAATTAATAGTAATTTAGGTCACCAGTGGCAAATATAGCAAAATCTCAAGTAAGAACAGGACCTGGACCTGTAGACTCCCAGTCCTGCCCTCTTTCTCTAAAACTGCATAAATATTTCTTCTCATCTAAAGGGCTGAGTGCTCAAAGCAGCCTTCGAGAAACAAGACACCAAAGAATTTTGAGACTCAGAAAAGAAAGTCTTTGGAAGATGCACATAGACTTAATTTTTCACTGGGCTTTCCAGTCTCAAAAATTAGTACAAATTTCACTGAGCACACTATTAGTTGTAAAAGAGAAACATTTTACTTTTTATGAATTTACTACTTGACCATTCACAAAGCACTTTCACAGGTGTGAGTTATCACAGTGAAGCTCCCCGACGCAATATCCTTTGCACCATTTGCACAGATTGGCACTCTGTGGGTAATGAAACCCACATTCAGGGGGTTTATCTAAATCTGTTCATCTGTACTAGAATATCTTCAAGGTCCTTCTTGGCTTTATAATGTCTATGATTCCAAGCCTGGATATTAATTTTTGTATATTATTTATAAATTGTAAGTGAAAGTAAGGAGGAAAACTTAGTTAAGTTCTGAGAGCAAGATGATAGCAGAAAATAGCTTTCATGGATAAAGAACCACTGGGATGGTTCTTTCAGAAGAACAGAAGAATAAGAATGTCCATGGGAAGTGAGCATATTATTTAAACATCATGTTGACTCACATCCACTCAACAAATGAGCCTGTTCCCCCAACTTAATGTGCAGGAGGCTGTTCCGGTGCTAAAGGCTCTATCAAAAACTATGACGGGGCCCTCCCTGGTGGCGCAGCGTGTTAAAGCACAGCACTAAGAAGCTTTAAGCCACTTCCGCATGAGTTTGATTCCCGCCTGCCCCGGAGGAGATCCACATGGCACGGCAGACCTCTCCTGGCCCACCCGCTGCTCCCCTCAGCAATGTACTTCGTCTATCTGCCTGTTCTGCTCCCCACTCTGTCTCTGGTGAATCCTCTCACCCTCCACATCTCTGGCCTGTACCGCAGTTCTGTATGAATAAATAAATAAATCTTTAAAAAAAAAAAACTATGACGGGAATAACTGGATTATCATCCTATCACCATGAAGAAGCAATAAGTTCTCCTTTCCCTTGTTTTTCATGGTGAAAACTACAATAACTAAAGTAGGGAGTTGAAAACTATAGAAGAGGACAGAGAACATAGTTTTTTTTTTTTTAATTATTATTACAGTATGATCAGGAACCTAATTTTTTTTTAAGATTTATTTATTTATTCGTACAGAACTGGGGTACAGGCCAGAGATGCGGAGGGTGAGAGGATTCACCAGAGACAGAGGGGAGCAGAACAGGCAGATCTAGAAGTACACCGCTGAGGGGCGCGGTGGGCGGGCCAGAAGAGGTCTGCAGCGCCATGTGAATCTCCTCTGGGCCAGGCGGGGATCGAACTCATGCAGAAATGGCTTAAGCTTCTTAGTGCTGTGCTTTAACACGCTGCGCCACTAGGGAGGGCCTCAGGAACCTAATTTTCAAAAAAAAAAAAAAAAAGACATACCTCTTCTCTACATACCCATCGTACATGCATATCCATATGTAGACATGCTTCCCACACAAATGCACATCCACTCACACAGGTGCACATCAGAGTCCAAACACAAACAGGCACATTTCCTTTCCTACTTCCTTTCAACATGCTGACCACTGGAAGGATCCAGAGGTTTGATCACAGATAGAGAGAGTCCTTGAAAATTCTGAGGTTGTCCTCCCAAACTGTACTTCTATTTATTATTTTTCAATCTGCTATCAGGGTGTATTACCAAGTACTCGTTATAAGGCCAATATTGTCCAGAGCTCTTTTCTTCACAAAAATAAAGAAATGGACTGGCCATATAGTGTTTTGCTCGACTATAATTTTCACTTTTTAGAATGTGTTTAAAGAGAGAACTTATTTGTACTAAAGAACAAAAAAAATTCAACAACACATTTAGACTTTCCATACTAATTAGGTGCTTATTCTCAGGAAAGCATTTGGGTTTTCAATCAAATTTACAAAGTTTGTTGGTCTCTTGGATTGAACAACTTCTCTGCTTCCCAACTTGGCTCTGCTTTTGTTTCTTTATGTAGATCTGACCTTTACCTCACAAAGGTGTTGGCACTGAGGAGACACAATGAAAATGCCCTCCCTACTGAAGTGCTGAATTCAAGATGGCTCCTGTGGAGACCTGCCATTACAAGTCCCAATTCTGAATTTAACAGGTATTTTTTTCTGGCTACCCTAGGGTGTTAACATTGATGAATGCTATTCCAGGTGAGTCTCAGAGACTTTTTTTAACCAAAATTGCCTAGGCCAACTAAGAATACCTCCAAGGAAAATAGAAAAGTAAATCAAATACCTGAGGGCATCCTGCAAGTGTCATAATACCTCAAGTTTTCATTTCATACCATCTTTGGCATAATTTCAGCATGCAAATGGGCCAGCTTTTCTTTTCTGTCTTTTCATTATTTTATTTTTAAACATTCAGGGGGTAGCAAAATAATTAGCATTCACTCAGCTCCACAGGACATCCCTTTCCATTCTTACAAGGGGGTCAAAGTGCACATCGTTGCAGAACTTTTTTTTTTTTTTTTCCACAAAGGAGGTACAGTCAGGAATATCCAAATGGTTCAAGATTTTGAATCCTTGTACTGGGCTATTTGAAACTCCAATAGACACACCACAATGGGGAAATTACTTAATCTGCTTCAAGATTTATCCCTATTGTGTTCTGTGTACCAGGTTAAAATAGAATACCTCAGAGAGGTCTCAGTAGGTCAGGAGTCTAATTCGCACTGCAAGTATTTCACAGCGTATTACAAAGTTTTGGACAGAGCCTTTAATCCTCAAAATCATTAAATCCTACCTGTGTGCTGATATGCATATAAAAACATTCTGCCCAATGAATCTGCTTTACATTGCCCTCAAAATATTGCTGCAACACAGTAAAGGATAGGGCTCTGAAACATTCTATGGCTCACAGGGGTACAGTTTATCAAAAGGTGAAAGAGAGTTTGTGTAAAGCAAAAAAAGGAACTATTGTGTTGGATTGATTTAAGACGAAATGTATGCTGTCAAAAAAATAGATTTCTCACCTGTCAGCCAGTCATTTTTACAAATGTATGATATGGTTTCTGATTAGTGAAAATGTTCTTTTCTGGGTGAATTATACTATAACCCTTTGTTTCCTAGACTTCATCTGAGTTCCCCCTTCTGTCCGACTCAGTTGAATACTGTCTCACATTCTAGGGGAAAGGTTAAGGAGACACACTCACTGCAAAGTAGAATGGATTTTTGGCAACTAGCAAGTGGACTTTTACAGTGAAAAGGGAAGACAATGCCCAGCAAAGACAAAGAAACTTCTGGGCTGGATGGTGGTTGTCAGTATCAAGGCACCTAAATTCCATTTCCACATAAGAAAACACTCGAGAATTGGCTCTCCTGACACTAGTGCTGACATTTCTCTGAAATTCTTATGACTTTGTCATCAACCCACATATTTTCAAAACAAATTGTCTTGTGTTTGTTTGCTTTAAAACAAGATGCCATTGTCCTAGATGAAATGCAACTTTAGAGTAAAAATGTCAACATGAAGACACAAGGAAAAAAAAAAACTGAGAGGATAATAAAAACATAGTCTGAGTAGCCTTTTCTAAGGACTTGAATAGCCGTGACTAAATATGGTTTCAAAAATTATGGCAAATTCAGTCTGGTAAAAGTACTGTATGAATGCTGTATTTAAAAGCAATTGTTTTTTGACTTTTTTATTGTGCAAAAATTAGTGACAACAGCAAAATCAAGGATTATTGACATTTCATAGCTGAAAAGCAGATGCTGGTAGCATTTTGCTACCTTGTTTTCTTTGGTTACATGCAACGTAAAGATAAAATATATCTGGCAGTTGAGAAATGGCAGGGTAATCTCTGGAAATTATATTATAGATCATTTACCAAATGAATTGTTCCTCTTTATTAAGATGTGGAACAACAGCACATAAGAAAAGCAATGCAGATTTAACAGAAAATTGTAAGCAACTCTACCTCCAAATCCACACTTTTGCAAGTAGTCTAGGCCAAGCTGCAGTTTGAGTGGTATTCCTGTGGCTCTTTGGACAGAATCAATGACTCATTCCTAAAAGCTGCCCTTCTACTCTTTTCAGAAAATAGGTCATACTGGAGAAGTGATTAAATTAAGATAAGAGCACACAATTGGTTTTATCTTTCTTCAAAAATTACACACGAAAAAATACTAAATGAAAAACCATGCCATTGAATCTCACTCATTTGCTTAATGATGAATGGAATTGTTAGTGCAAGTAGGGGAAACCTTTAGCTGTGTACTTTTTGGGCCTAAACAACACATCATAAAATTCTGCTCCTAAAGAGAAGCTTCCTGAAATTGGCTTTCAGGGAACAGAAAGAAGGCCGACTAGGAGCCAGGAGACTCAGGTTCTAGACCTATGCCCCCTTCACGGCCTTCATGAACATGGTTCTAGCGATTTCCAAGTTTCTCAGCTCTCCCTGAAAGATTAGCTGTGTCTGTCGCCCCATCCAGCTGGAACCATCTAATTTGTGTAAGTCATAACAATTGTAACAGACTTAATTAAACTTGCCTGTCAAATTTTATTTCAGTTGTCTTCGTAACTAATTTCTGAACAGTCAATGATCAATTATCTGTGCTGGTCGGAGATTTCTGAGTGGCCAAGAACACAGATGTGAATATTTATCCTCGTGATCTAGATATCACTGTCCCCACTCATTTCTCTTTGAGTATGGGTTTGGGTCACATTCTGAGAAACATAGATGCAGACAGCCAAGCTCAATTTTTCTATGGTAATAAATGCCTCAGTGTTTGCTATTTTTGCCAATATCGGTGGGAACAATATTTCCCCAGAATACTTTGTTTTGTCAGTAATATTTGGGAAGCTTAAAAGATTAGGAGTGAGGGAAAGAGGCCGCCAAAGTAGTGCTAGATAATATAATAAGCTCAGAAGTTTAAGGAAATGAGAAAAGAAAATACTAGGAAAGAACTCAGAAGAATAAGGGTTTGGGCTACACAGATGAAAGGCATGGGTTTAAAACAAAAACAAAGTGTGAAAGATAAGACATATGTATGTGGGTGAGAGGACTGAGAGGAGGAAGACAGTGTTTTTCAAAAGTGACACCACCCCTGGCTAAGGGCAACCTACCATAGAAGATGACTGTCCTTTACATGCATGTGAATTCACCTACTGCCAGTCCTTTCAGGGACCCAGTTCCCACATATGTTCCATCCCTGCTGCTGACAGAAAAAAGGAAAAGAGAGACTCCATTCAAGTAGAGGTTTATTAAGCAGTCGTTTGAAGCCAGGGGCCTATAAAGCCATTCTAAGTCATATTTTTGCTTTTGTTAATTAAAAAAGCTTTAACTCTCCCCTCATCACTTGTGGGCTGAATTGGTTTGATCCAGAGAGGCAGTTATGCAGAAGAGCAACCACTCTCTATTGAATTAGGGGATCTCTCATGCAACACATCTCACCAATTACAAGGTGGGGATGCAATTCTATGATTTATCATACATTACACTGCTAAGTAATATAACATTATAGATACAATTTGTACCTATCTCTCTGCAGATTAGAGAGGTGGCACATGAAGAGAGGATCATTAAACAGACAGCAAGGGCAAGGGCCAAGCTCTTCTCTTTAACAAGCTGTTCCAAGCACCACCTCTCTAATCCATGGAGAGGAAAGAATAAATTGTTCCAGTAGCTTATTCCAAATTGTGCTCTTTGGGGCTGGGGGTTTTATTAAAACAAAGCAATGCAGGAAAACATGATTTCTATGTGTGAAAACAACAACTTTGGATTTATTGGGATGATTTCTCCCATCGTAGAGGTGATGGGCTTCCTCACACATGCATGAATATGGATGTATGTGGAGACGCACATTGCACTCGTGGATGAGATTCTACATTCCATACAAGCAGGATGCACATTGACATTCTGATTTAAATAAGGCCAAATTATTGAAATTTGAATCTCAGATGATATCAGTTAGGTACTGCGTTAAACCACTGCTATCCATTCAAAATATAATACAAGGCACATAAGTAATTTTAGACAGTAGACACACACACACAATTTAGATAGTAGCTACAATATAAAAAATCAGGTGAATTTAATATTCTACTTAACCCAATTTATTTTAATATTTTATTTAATCCAGTGCATCGAAAACAGTTTCATTTCAGTATGTAAGCAATATAAAATTACCGTGCTATTTTGTGCTCTTTCCTTTACATTACGTCTTTGAAAGTCAGTTTGCATTTTACATTGAAACACATCTCATTGCAAGCTACACATTTCAGTGTGTGGCAAACTAGCACTGTGTGGCCAATGGCTACCATCTTATCATACACCATGAGAATGGTATAAATCTCTAATTGTTATTTATGGTTTTACTGCTTTGTTTATAAAAGGATGATTTTTTTCAGTAATTTTCTCCAACTAAGCAGAAGTCCTCATAAGGATGAAGTAATATTTCCCCACATTGCATTGAATATAACCCTTACCAATTCAACCAAGAACTGGACTCCTGGTACAAAAAGGTGAGCTCTTTGACCTCTGTCTACTCTGTCTATTCTCTGTCTAAGCTCAATAAATGTGGACATAAATATCAACCATAAAAGACAATTCATCTACTCTTGTTGGGATATCCTTTTTATAATTTCTTTTCTCTATAAGGCCTCAGTACTACCACTTCCAGCTGTATTGAACTCAATTAGACTCCCTTTGGCTCTGACTACACCCTCTTTATAACAGGAAAATTGTATAAGCCGCTTGAATGGCAGTACAATGAGGTAGGCAAAGATATAAGGACACCATTAGGCTGCCTCATAAACCCTAGCTTGTCATGGTACAAGTCATTGATTTCTATTGGCAATCTCATTGTAATGTCAGACTGTAACTTGAATTCATTCTTTGCTCCTCTCTGAGGTAAACAATGGACCAAAGAGTAGAAAAAGGTAGAGTGAAAACACAGCAATTACTCTCAAAAATAATTGAGACCTGACTTGTCTGATATCTGAGAAAGCATGGGTTATTTGGGCACCATATGATACCTGAACTAATTGCCCCCAAATTAGTATCTGCCTCTGCACCTTGGAAAAGCAATTCAAGTGTGACTGGAGTTAGAGAGTTGGTCAAAGAAAAGATGAAAGGCAAAGTGCCTGGTGGAGGAAAGGCAAAGCAGAAGTTCATTACAGCCATAATGAACATCCTCATTCTACTCATTCAGACACATAACTGTCTCATACATATGTGAATTTATGCTTTGTTGGAATGGTCATGTATTTGTGGCGCTGGCGATATGCATTATTGGGCAAATTTCTATGAACCTTAGTTTCCTCATCTGCAATAACAACTCGTCAAGATGTTTGCCCAGCCGCCGTGGTCTGAAACATGTCTGCTCCCGTGGGCAGTGCACACTCAGCCATCTGTGTTCTGGGGAAGAACATGGCTCAATGTTTGCTTAGGAGTTAGGCATATGGTAACAATGAATGAGTGGTAGTTTTTTTTTTTTTTTTAATTCTGCATATATTACTCAGTTTCTACCATCATTGCTTTTCCAGCAAGATACCATTTGGGGAAGATGCTACTTACTCCACATATTTGAAATTATCAGGGTAGAAAGTCGTTTATAAGCCTATGTCCAACATTATGGTTAAGTACATTGTGGGTGATACTGGAGCAGATGGTAGCAGTATCCATGTGAACTCTGTGAGGAATAAGACCAAAATACTCTCTTCCTCACTCCTCTCAGTCTTTTGTGCTCACTAGACTGCATCTGGAAGCCAAGGGTTACTTCTATTGTTTTTTCCCATGAGGCAGTTGTATATTACTATATTTAATTAGATAGAAAGATATTATAACATATAAGATAGAGCTTATAAGATAGAGATAATATATATATATATACACATACACGCATACATACACTCACTATATCAATTTTTATCTAGATAAATTTCAATATTCTTGGCTTACTGATATAACAATCATAACCCATTTGGGGTGGAATGATAGAATATTATAAACAATTGTTTCTACCTCATTTTATTTAAACCTCCTAACAGTCGTAAAATCAGTTCAACATTGCTGCTCCCCTTCGTCTCCTGATAGGTCAAGGTTGTCCAATGGGGATCTCACTTCTGCCCCTGAGACTAACAGCTCAATGTACTCAATTGGGGCCCGTGCTGATCTGCGTTAAATCTTTAAGTGATCTACATGGACAATGGCCATGTCCTTTCGTTGATGCTCCTTTTGTGAAGAGAGATCTCCTTCAGTTTAATATTATGTTACTTCTTTTTTTTGTTGTTGTTGCTTCTATTTTTTAAATAATTTTCAAAGATCTCTTTTTCCCATTAAGTGATGTTAATAGACAAGAGAAATTTGTTCGAAATCTTTTTTTTTATTTTGGCATCTTCCTTTTTCTTTTTTTAAAGATTTACTTATTTATGCATACAGAACTGGTGTACAAGACAGAGTTGCAGGGGTGATGAGAGGTTTCACCAGAGACAGAGCAGGGAGCAGAACAAGCAGATCAACAAAGTACACTGCTGAGGGGAGCAGCGTCTGGGTCAGGAGAGGTCTGCTGTTCCATGTGGATCACCTCTGGGACTGAAGTGGCTGCAGTGAGCTTGCAGTGCTACGTCCTAACCTGTGGCACCACCAGGAGGGCCACGAAATGCTTTTAAGGTATTAAATGTTGACAAACTTGTAACTATCTCTCATTAAAGGGAAGAAAATAAGGAAAGAAGGACAGAAGGGAGAGAGAGAGGAAGTAAGGTTTACTTACCAGCAAAAATTTTAATAAACAGCAAAAATGTGGAAACTACTAAGTGCTGCATGGTCTGTTGCTTAGGTATTCTACTCTCTTTAGGGAAAACAAGACTCAACGAACAACAAAGTGGTACAATATAAGGAATACAGTGTTTCCACTGAAGGGAAATAGAGAGATAAAGGGGGACAGTGACATCAGAGAACCAAGTAGCATGCAAAGTTCAAGACCTGAAGTGATTACAAAGCTCCAGTGAAAAAAAGTTAAATTCAGAAAAACTCATCATTAGACCCCTTCTTCAAAAGCATAAAAGATTTGACTTCAGGAATAAGGAGAAAGCCATTCCAGGCTATGAACTAAAGCACCAAATTCACTAATGGAAGCCCAATCCCCAGTGCCCTGGTATTTGGAGGGTGAAGATCTCATGACAGGATCAGAGATTTCATAAAGGGGACTCCCGAGAGCCCCCACTCCCTTTGTGCCATGTGAAGACAAAGCAAGAACTCCGTGGGTTATAAACCAGGAAGTGGGCTCTCACCAGATCTTGAATCTAAAGTGCTGAATCACCACCACCTTGACCTTGACCTTTCAGCCTCTAGAACTATGATCAAAAAACTGCTAGTGGTTCAACCCACCCAGATAATGGCAAATTTTTGGAAGCAGCCCAGACTAGAATGGTCTACTTGTCTGGACTTCAAAAGAATGTGAATCACACCCAACTCTGAAACCATTTTGCATATTGCTTTGACAAGTTGCTTCTCTTAAAATTAGTTTCTCTTCTGTTAGATGGGGAAGGTTGAACTAATGTATTTTTTTTTAAAGATTTATTTATTTGTGCATACAGAACTGGGGTACAGGCCAGAGGCTCAGGGGCGGCGAGAGGCTTCACCAGAGACAGAGTGGGGAACAGAACAGGCAGATTGACGAAGTACACTGCTGAGGGGAGCAGCGGGCATGTCAGGAGAGGTCTGCCACGCCATGTGGTCACCTCCGGGGCAGGCGGGAATCGAACTCATGCGGAAGCGGCTTTAGATTCTCAGTGCTGTGCTTTAACCCGCTGCGCCACCAGGGAGGGCCCGAACTAATGTATTTTAAAGGCCCCTTCTAGCTGTTAGGCTTCTTACTGTAGTGGTGCTAATATGAATAGTAAGTATATCCTTGTAAATGCATCCTACAGCATTGTGTTCTGAGTAAATACCACGCAAGCACTATTTGCAGTCCTAATAATAATGCTGTATAGTAAACATAATTAGTGCTTTTTATTTAAAAGATAATTCAGAAAAGACCTATCCAAAATTTTGAAGTCTACAAGTAGCAGAACTGGGATTTGAACCCAGGTCTATTTCCCCTTTTATCCCACCCAGGTACCTCACCAAAGTCACAAAACTGTTCTTCAAAGCCCAGTTATAGAAAGAAAGTCATGGCTAAATTATTTTTAAAAGCTATTATTTCACAGATTATCATAAGAATAGCAGAAACACTCTAGAATAATGATGCCCCTTGTGAGCCCCAAATTTCTTCTGGATCCTATGACTAACCTATTGGAGTGGGGAGGCGGGGGGACAAGGGGAGCTTCTTACCTACATAGAACCTGCAGGGATTTCTCTTTGAGAAGGATTTAGACTTAAAATCTGGCCATCATTACATGACAGTGATAGTTGAGTCATATTTGAAATTCCTAAAATGATGAAATCATAAACATTTGCTATAATGTCCCTTTGTAATTAAACAAAGTAGAGATCCTGCCTAGACTTGTCTCTTCATTCTCTTCATAGGCTTTAAAAAGTGTGGTAAAAAAATAATTTGGGCTAATATTCCTGGATTTGATCATTGTTTCCTCTTCATCATTGAAAATGTCCAGTCCTCTAAGTCACTACTAGGACAGGGGAGCTACAGACCACCACACATGGTGTGACAAAATTGTGGGGTGACCCTGCCAAGGCAGAGGTGACAGGAAAGCATGGCCCCAGGGTCCCTGGGTACACCTTGGCCAGCCCTCAAAGTGGAGTATGGAGGAAGCAGCAGCTTGCGAGGCTCAAACATTTTCCAAACTTTATCCTTCACTTCCCCCTCCTCCAACTCTAAAACCTCAAGTCCTTACCTGAAGCTGCTGTCTGGGGCTGTTTTTGTAACAGTAAATTTGGCCAGATGGCCTCACCAGTTTGCATCCTCCTCTTTCTATCTCAGTTCCAACTCGTGGTGCTGGGAGGTTGGTGGGGAGCCCCACTGGGAACACCAAACAGGACACTGCAGGGCTTCCTCTCACAGAGCAGGAGCAAAAGCAGCAACGTGGCTCAGGGTGGTGCCAAAAAGCCTCCGGGCGAACAGGAAACAAAGGGTCATAGTTTGCAGGCCAAGAAGATTGTGATTAAAGCACTTCTCGGCTTTCTCTCTGCCTGTGGCCTGAGGTCAGCACACAGATCTCAACCCCAGAGTCCTGGCAGAAGGGAGCTGGTCAGGAGGAGGTCCTGCCCTGAGAAGACCCCAGCCAGATCAGACTTCAGACTGGCCCTGGTAACACATGCCCAGCAACTTTCCAGTTGCCAGCAATGATCATATTAGTGCAGTCGTGAGGGTCTGACATAAGGATGAACAGAAGGGCTGTTACTGGCTAGTAAGAGGAGAGAAGTTTCCTATCCAAAGGAGGAAAAAAAATCTTCTAATGAATAATACTGGTAGTGAGGGAGTAGAGTGATGCATTGGTGCATGCTCTCTCTCTCTCTCACGCGCACACACACACACACACACACACACAGACAAACACACACACGGTAGAAGAAAACACTCCCATGTTGAAGTCCCCACTACTGGGAGTATAAAAAGAGCTCATAGTCCTGCAGGAGACACCGTCCCTATTCCCTAGCCAAGGACACTAGCAGGCCACCATGCAGACACACTTCAGCATGTGTCAGGAGGATTGCATTGGTAAGCCTTTGCTCAGCAGCTCCTGTCCTCACCCTACCTCAAACCTCTTAATAATGTCTTAGATGCGCCCTCCCTGGTGGCGCAATGGGTTACAGCACAGCACTAAGAAGCTAAAGCCACTTCAGCATGAGTTCAATCCCCGGCACCAGAGGCGATCACATGGCGCGCAGTAGACCCCTCCTGACCTGCCCTCTGCTCTCCTCAGCAGTGTACTTCATTGATCTGCCTGTTCTGCTCCCCACTCTGTCTCTGGTGAATCTTCACACTGCCCCTGAACATCTGGCCTGTACCCCAGTTCTGTGTGCATACATAAATAAATCTTTAATTTTTTTTTTTTTTTTAATATGCCACAGATGTCGTATCACTCCTAATGGAAGTGATTATGGTTGACTGAGGAGGGGGCTCAGTGGTAAATGAGTGAGAAGCAAGCCTGGCAATGACCAAAAAAGAGCCAAGGCTAAGGAGCTCACAGATCCCAGGAGAGGTGGGGTCCAATTTGTCCCAGTGTGGGCAAGTCACCAAGAGGCCAAAGAAATGGTCCTCACTTGGAATTGAAATGCTAAGCTCTCCCAGAAAATAAACTGAACAAATATACTGACCCCTTAGGTTTGCTATCACTGCATTAATAGTAATAACAATAATAAAGCTGACATAGACTTACAACCTGTAATTTGTAATATTTAGCTCCACAGAAAATCTGTATAAAAGTTAAAGCGCATTTTTCATTAATACCAATACAAATTGGATTTCTTTTCCACCTCTAATTGACCCCACCCTCCATTCATGATTAACTCTTTCCCTACCTCATTTGTGCAGGTGCTTCCTTATCTAGTGCTGAATCGAACATCGAGGCTGTCCTTCCAGAAAGGTCCTTGAATCCCTCTTAACCTGGCTGGTGTGATGCACTCTGTAGGAAGGAAGCAATGAAGCAGAACAGGGATGATCACAAATTGAGAACTGTTCTTCCAAATAATAGAAAAGGGAAATTAGACAAAGAGCCTTTTCCATCATCTCCCCCATCCCTGTCCAATTTTGCATAAGAAATCCCTGGGAATTGTCAAAGGAATATTCTAATGGCATTTGCAGAATGACCCCTGAAGAGGTCGCTGTCATTCCCAAGGCCTGTGTGGCCCTGGCGAGGGCTTGGTCAGTGCAGATCGCAGACTGTGCTGTGGAGGTAAGGAAGGTGACCAGGTTGGCTGGGAGATTCTCTCACCCAGTAGCTGTGTATTTTGGAATCAACCTGGAAACATTAACACAAAGGCCTGCCAATAAACTACATGATGTTTGCGTATCTTATATACACCAAAGGGACAGACAAATGCCTGGTAGGAAAAAAAGAAAGAAAGAAAAATGAACTCCACTATTAAGCAGCTATAAAATGTTTGCTCTCTTTCCTATTTCAAAAGCTTCCATAGCATAAATAGTGGTCAAAAGTTCAGTGAACTGTCTTGTAGTGTGGGGCTCCATTCAAACGGGGCTATTTTCTGAGAGTCTCCTGACACCATATCTAATTTCCAAAATGAATATGCTTTAATTTTCCTTCTTCATGCATTGTGCTTTTTCCTCATTTAAAACAGCAACAGCCTCTGGCAGTAAAGGACATCACATTTCTGTGTGAGATGAAGCTTTTTTTCCCTGTATGCAGGGGAATGGCATGGGTCAGGGGAGAAAAAATATATGCAAAAAACAGCACACCCCACTGACCCCGGTATATTTTACATTACAATTTTGCCATTTCCAATATAGGTTCATTTTGCAATGGACCATATCAACCATATTTCAGAGTTAAAAAAAAAAAAAAAGACTGGAGGGGGGAGTGATAGGCAAGGCATTGTCTGCATACAGTATGTCCTAGTACAATGCACCAATTGTCTGATGAGCGTGTAGTGTCACCTACAGAGAACATACGCAGACACATACACAGCTCCAGTCGCTTAGGACAGAGTACATTTGCAAAATAGATACCACGTGTGGATCCTGCCAATTAAAAGAAGCATTAGGGGACTTCTTTGTGAATGTAGCCAAGAACAGCTAACTATTTTTAATGATATGAATGTCATATTCAACATCTCTAAGCTCACTTGAAAGCACCAATGTCCCACTGCCTTATTGAGAAAGGACTACAAATAGAAACTGGGCATCTTAGTGATCTGATCTATCTTCACACACACACAAAGATAGATGTATATCTACCTATCTCAAAGGATCTAAAATCAGAAAATTGCTTGTCATCTTTTTATTCACTCAGTTATCTCCTAGAACTAAAAAATAAGAAAGATTCTGCATGATGATAATCTTAAATTTTGCCATATGTACTAATTATTTATCATAGAGAGCTATAAATATGGCATATGTTATTTCTTGCTGGGTCACTCTCTGTCATGATTAACTATTCTTGCCTTAAAGAATTTCCTATTAGTCAAGTCCTAGACAATCAATCAATCAATCAGTAGCATTTTTTGAGCAGGATGCATGTGGGTTGCAAAGCAGGTATGAAGCATGGTCACTGCCTGCAAAACACTTGCAGTTCAGTGAACGAAACCAAATGAAAGCACTTGAAAGTAAGCCTTGGAATTTGAAACACCGGGTAAATATTTGCTACTTGATTTAAGCTGGCTTGTATTAGCAATAAAGTATAAAGCTGATAAATTAGTGCTGTCCAGAGGAGGCACAGAAGACTTGATGAAAAGGGTGACGCTTCATCTTGACACTGAAAGATGGGCAAGAGAGGAGGGCAAGGAAATGAAAGGAGGAGGAGCAGAAAGTGGCCAGGGAGAAGTTCAAATACAAAGACAGGAGATCAAAAGTTAATATGTGAGTCTCTTCACAAGGGCGACTTGCATAGCCATGCCTCAAACAGGTAAAAAATGCTTTTATTTTTAAGATTTTATTTAGTCGTACATGCAGAAGTGGGGTATAAGCCAGAGGCACAGGGGTGGTGAGAGGATTCACCAGAAACAAAGTGGGGCGCAGAACATGCAAACTGACGAAGTACTCTGCTGAGGGGGAACAGCAGACGGGTCAGGAGAGGTCTGCTGCGCCATGTGGATCACCTCCGTGGTGGGGATCAAACTCCCACTGAAGCGGCCATGGCCTGGCTTAGCTTTGCAATGCAGTGCTCCAATCCAATGCGCCACCAGGGAGGGCCCCAAACGCTCTTAATAATGGTCTTCCCGGCCCTCCCTGGTGGTGCAGCGGGTTAAAGCACAGCACTAAGAAGCTAAAGCCACTTCCGCATGAGTTCGATTCCTGCCTGCCCCGGAGGAGATCCACATGGTGTGGCAGACCTCTCCTGACCCGCCCGCTGCTCCCCTCAGCACTGTACTTCGTGGATCTGCCTGTTCTGCTCCCTGCTCTGTCTCTGGTGAATCCTCTCACCCTCTGCATTTCTGGACTATACCCCAGTTCTGTATGCATAAATAAATGAATCTTTAAAAAAAAATAAATAATGGTCTTCCCTCGAAAAATGTTTGGCGATATAGACTCACTAACTTAGAAACCTGAAGAATCATTAATAGTACAGGTATTCAATAGGAAGAGAAATTTCCAGCATATCAATCAGGCAAAGAAAAAAAAATCCAAGTAAAATAACTCTACCCTTTATTAAAGAAAGAAGACCTAATTCTGAAGTTATAAGAAAATAGTAGCGAAAAGAGATCCTTTTAGTTATCCGCACGCACACTGTCCTTAATTCTTGGAGCTGGCCCCTCCTCCACTCCTTTCACTGGCCTCTATCCATGAAAAAGAGTCGCTGGGGGAAGTCACATGATGCTGGGGGTAAAGGATCTGCCTCTCCCCAAAGAATTACACACCATGACAGTCCGAGGCACAACTCCATCCCGTGGGGTTCAACCAGGGCTGCTGAGATGGGCGGGCGCTCCTCCTGCTTTCTGGCAGGCCAGTTAGCCTAGAAACATTCAGCCCTGTAGATATTTAACTGGGTAACCCCGAAGTTCTTCAACATAAATGAATCAAATTGTACGTCAAGTATCAATATTCTGGGGCAGGGGTCGCCCCCGCCATGACGTCCTCACAAACCAAGGGACTGAGAGAGCGCACTCGAGTCTGGTGAGGCGGGCAGGCTTAGCAAGTAAAGGGTATGCCCCCATTTCACTGTCTGTTTCGTTAACTGAGGAAAAATAATGGTCTTCTAAAATCTCCTAACTAACTAAAATAACTTGAAGACTCTGGGGAACTGTATATTGGCAACAGTTCAACAATAAACAAATGGAACAGTAAATGAAGATTTTAATTAGATCATTTAATTTGAGAGTGGAAAAGAACTGTATTAGTGAGCAGATATTGAAATATATCAAATGTAAAGTCCAGATACAGACATTACAAAGTGAAATCAGGCAGAAGACCTAAAAATATTGCATGGCTGGATCTTTTCCCTCAGTACTTCAAGTCTGCATTCCCTTTTCGCGTAGTGCCCCGTTGATTTGCAATTTAAATTGTGGTATCTGTACCACATTTATCGCACCTATTGCTTATCCACATATAAATCTATTTTAGAGCTGAGCACTAAGTTAGAAAGATTTGTTATAAATGTCTTATTTTAATATTTTATGCATGTACTATAATTTGATTCAAAGTGCTGTTTGTCTAAAATACATAACGATGTGTGCTGTGATCGGGCTTCTGTTCTTCAGGAAATATATTTAAGGCAAAACAATTAACTCATCTGTGCACAACACTTGCAGAGTCTGCTCATGTTTGGAATCATTTTAATACACATCCATCTTCCATTCTCTATTCTATGGAATCTGGTATAGCTGGCTGCATGTGGGCATCTCACCTTCCCTAGTGTGAGGACTGGAAGCCCTTCAAATTTTCCTGTCAACTCCTTGCTATGGGTGAAGAATTCTTTTAAAACAGCCTGGTGTCTCATGTAGACTGATGATAAATGGTCTCGTGAGTATTTCTGGGACTCCTACTAATGCATGGCACTGTCCCAAAACTTTCAAATATTCTGCCCATCTTAACACACACACACAGTCTCCATGGTATTTAGTATAATCCCCATTTTGCAGATGGAGTCATCAAATCTCAAGGAAGACAAAGTGCACAAGGTCCTCCACAGGCAAGTGGTGGTGCTTCTTGGACTCAGAGAGCTTGTGCTTGCACACCTCACAGTGCCGTCACCAGTGCTTGCTATTTTAATATATTTCCAAATAAGACATTCAACATAAAAGCTAAATTCTGTGATATATCACTCAGCTCTGCTTTCCAGCTCATTGGAAACATCCTCTCATATCTGTTGAGTGATTGAAGAAATTGCATTTTTGATGTAGTTTCCACAATTTTCTGAAGATGATGAATAAACATGGATACATTAAAAATAGTTCAAATGGTGTGTAAATAAATAAATATAAAGTAAAAAAGCGAGATTAAAAATAAATCCTGTCTGTTTAAAGAACATACATGCATTCGCATACTGATGCCAAAATCGACCTTGGAAAACAAGAAGACACCCAAAAGTATTATGTGAGCAGAACAGAGAGACATAGTCTGATAAGAAAAGTTAAGGAAAGCCTTCCCTGACAGGTTAAATGCCCCTATTAGAGTCTATCATAGCACCAAGGAGCTTAACCCTTGTCACAATGGCAATTTTATGTTTGTGGAATCATTTGATTAATACCTGTTTTCTCCGTAGATTGTATCTTCCTTGTGACTCCTCCTGCATCGTCCCTACTCTCTGGCACATAGCAAAAACTCAACGTTCATTTTTTGAATGAATGAACAAATGAATGACCGAGTTGTATACTTTTTCTGTGATTCATTTCACAAGAATTTATGTCATAGAAGAATTTAGGTCCATTAAGTCCAGGCCAGCTAGTAAAGCACGTTCTTTTTTCATATCAAGACCCTCCTGGTCTTTGTCCTGTAACCTTCTCCTTGCCATAGCCTTTCCCCAGCCTAGAACCATCCCCAAGGCCTACTACCAAAATGTAGAGACTCACTCTGATTTATTCCATTTGGGAATAAATCAAGCTCTATAAATAAAGCGTGTGTGTGTGCGTGCATGTGTGTGTCTGTCATTTCTCTGGTATGCCTGTCTGTCCATGTGTATGTGTGTACACATGTATATATAAAGGTGAACTGTCAGGTCAGTGAAAGTATCACAAATGGCATTCTATTACTGGTTGTATGTTAAATATTTCTCTCCAAAGAACACAGTGGTTACTAAGGCCAAGGGTCTTGACTGTCCATCTTTGTATACTAAGTTCATAAAGTGTTAGCACATCATAAGTTCCCAGCAAAAAAACAAAACAAAACAAAACAAAACAAAAAAAAACACAGATAATTTGATTAGGTTTCTGACGAGGTGAAGCCTGAAATTATTCAGTAGAGGTTGGCTGTGCAGTCTTCTCATACTAGAAGCCAAATCAGAAATGGTCTCAGCACCTCCATTGGGAGGTTTTATTCTAGGTCCTCTCCATCTATCTCTCTTGTTTCTCTTGGTATAGGCCAAAAGCTTCTGGCTCTTTCAGGGGAACTTCAAGTGTCAACCATTTGCCAAAGTCTACATTCTACCCACACTCCTTTTCTTCTCTTCCAGCCATGTCTTTTTGGCAAGGACTGCAGGATACCAGATTCATTGGTCTGAAAAGCCTTATGTTCACCAGTAAGGAAATAGATCTGCTCAGCCAAAATCCATCTGAATACTGACATTTTTATCTTAATTGTGAGTTAATTTTCTTCAAACATGCATTCGCTGATACCATTGGCACAAGCCTGTCATTTTTGCTACTTCAATTGAATTCAATGAGCAACATACACATTGCGTTCCTACTATGTGTATAGCATGACATTCCCAACACAGGAGACAAATAAAAACAGGTTCATATCCACCTTGCAGGAGCTCACAGTATAGTGGAGAAGACAGACATGTGTACAAATAGCTATCACAGAGCTACTTGTCCTTTTTGAGTTCCAGACTTTTATAAAGTAGAACTTGTATCTTGTGTGTTTTCTGCCAAGGAAATTGCTTAATACTGAGCTCACTGGCACATTTGAAATGTCTAAGGAGGGGACTTAGGGATAAGAATATGTCTGGGAAGGATGGGAAGACTTAAAGTTGCAACCACATAGTTTTGTATGTAAAAATTTTTAAAAAAATGTAAAAAGTCAGCTGTGCACCACAAAGACTAGGGAGGCAAGCTGGAGTTTTAGTGTGGTGAGAGAATAATCCATAGCTACAAGGGGTGAGACTTATGGATAAACTTTAACGAAACCCTAATTCTTTATTTTTTTTTTTAAGATTATTTATGCGGAACTGAGGTACAGGCGAGAGATGCAGGATTGGTGAGAGGATTAACCAGAGATGAGTAGGAAGCAGAATTGGCAGATCGATGAAGTATACTGCTGAGGGGAGCAGCAAGTAGGTCAGGAGAGGTCTGCCACACCGTGTAGGTCACCTACAGGGCAGGAATCAAACTCAGACTAAAGCAGCTGTGGCTCTCTTGCAGTGCTGAGCTTTAACCAGGTGTGCCACACCTGTTTTTCTTTCCTGATAATCATCACGATCTATAAATACCTTTTTTATTAGTATTTACTTGACCTGTCATCCTTATTAGAAAGTAAATTATTGTGAGCAAAGACTTTATCTTTTTTTGTTTACTACTGCATCTCCAGTGGTTTCTGGCACAAAGGAGGCTCTAGATGACTATTTGTTGAAAAAAGAAAACATGATTCATATCAGGGAATACTGAACTCACTAGAAGAAAAATGCATACAAATCTCAAATTTGGTGGAAACATAACTCTATGATGAGTAGATACAGATTTTCTTCCCAGAATAAAATGGGGCTGGAAGAAATGAATATTTTGCCTGAAATAACTACCTCATGGCATGGTGCTGTGGTCGTCAACAAGGTGTGCTGATCATGTTCTTTATCATCACACTTAGGTGTCTTTGAATGAAAGGTATATGGTTAAAAAGAATAAAACTATCACCAAAGGATCTATTTGGATGCCAAGGACAATATTCCTGGGGAAACACCCTAACGCAGTAACCTTCTGGAGAATTCGCCCATGGTGTTCTTGACCTCACTCCTCCATCCAAGGACTTACTGGTCAGTGTGCTAGTATCTGCTGTTTGTTTCTAAATAAAAACACAAAGAAAAAAATTCCTGCCAAGAGTACCTGACCGGCATCCTACAAAGGATGCAAGAAGACTATTCATCTATTCAGTGACAGAATTTCCATGAGCAATAAATTGTGTTGCTTCCTAATTGCAACTTTGTGTGTGGTATGTTCCCTCTCCAATGCTTCAGATTATTCTTTAGTTGTACACTTATGGATCTGGTAACATGCAGGAGGTTTATTCAGTTACCTGCAAGCCATACAACAATAATCTCTACTTCCTATTATGAGTATTCAGGAGGATATTTACTACTGGAAATTAACTATGCTGTTCTAACAGGAAGTAACAATGAGAACAACAACAAATTTCTCCAAAATTAATCTCCATTAAAAAAGTTGAAAATCTTAAAACAGAATAGCAAAACTAATATTAGTTAATTTTTCCTTTACACTAACTATTTTCATGTGGGTTGCTCATTAAAAATCTATATTTGGGGCCCTCCCTGGTGGCGCAGTGGGTTAAAGCACAGCACTGAGAATCTAAAAACCGCTTCCGCATGAGTTCGATTCCCGCCTGTCCCGGAGGTGACCACATGGTGTGGCAGACCTCTCCTGACCCACCCACTGCTCCCCTCAGAAGTGCCTGTTATGTTCCCCACTCTGTCTCTGGTGAAGCCTCTCACTGCCCCTGAGCCTCTGGCCTGTACCCCAGTTCTGTGTGCACAAATAAATAAATCTTTAAAAAAAAATCTATATTTGGGCTGGAACTCAGTAGTAAAAGCAAGCAACAGAATAAAACACCTTTTAGTTAACTGATAAAATATTCTCTTCCAGGTCTAGACAGAAACTTAAATCTGAGGAAGTCACTGCATATGTAATTGCCAATGATTATAAGGAAAGAGTAGGTGACTTTGTTCACTAAATCAGGGAATTGGGGAAAGGTTCTCACTATTCACAGCCCTCCCAAATGGAGGAAAAAGCCTCATTTGTGGATTAATTGTATTATAACATATTATTTATAATAATTACTGATAATACAGATTTTTATATGATTAAGATATAAATCTATCATATATTAATAATTTTTGGTGTCATCTTTGAAGGTAAAAAGGTAGAAAAACTCTATCACTTGTTAGGAGGCAATCCACATCTTTCTAGAGTATATATTGATCTGGTAAGTGCCAGTGTCTGTAACCACACCTGTCTTGGGTCACCTTTCATCAGAGACCCCACCCCAGCACACCATTATTGGACAAGGCAAAGGAAGAGTTTGGGTCAAGGTCATATGAAGACATTTTGCTCAAAGATGACTGGTAGTTACCCAGCAAAAATTTTACACCAAGGAAACCATTTAATAACACCCCCATCAGATCTTCTAAATTTACTCCTTGTGTAGTTCTTTCCTAGAAGTCCTTTCTGTCTATATCATTATTATTGTTGCAGTGTTATTGTTTGTATTTATATTTATTTTCTGGTCATCTGATAATACAGATTTTTCTACCCCTTTATTCCCAAGACATTATTATGGATAACAAACACTTTCTTCACTGAACATTTTTCCAGTTTTATTCTACTCCATGCATTATATTTTACTCATCAACAGAAAAATTTACTTCCTACTCCTACTGGAACCTTAGAACGTGGTGCCCTAATTGGTTGATAATACAAAAAGGCTCTTATTTTAGAGGAAAGTCAAGAGGAAAGGAAGTTCATAAGGACATAAAGTAGTCTCACAGGATATAGAATAGCTGTGGAGTCAGACATGAGAGCAAAAGACACACACACACCCACAAGGCAGCCATAGAGATTTTCTCTCATGGGTTGCTTTTCTCTTTGCTCCATTGTTTTTGATTGCTTTCATTTGTACAGAACTGTCAAGGCCTACCCTCCTCTCTATCTCATAGTATTTAAATGCGTGCACCTGCTGATAATCAAGTATGGTATTTTAGTACACAATCATAGGATTTAGGAGAAAGGAGTCACATTGGTTCAACCTCATTTTTCTTAGGAATGTGACAACTCACGTCACCGACATGCTGTCCGCAGCCAAACCCTCTGCCCCACCAGAGGTCCATCACTGGTCTATCATCATTGTCCAAGATAAGCAGAAGATGAATGACAGTCCTCTAAGAAGCAGGGTTGAAGAAGGGCCGGAACTCCAGAGAAAAGGCCAAAGAGTAGGCAGTTTGCAAAATAGAGCAGGATACTGTCAACTTCCTCATTGCCATGGTGTTGCTGATGTGAATCTTGGCACACATTCCATGTAGCTCAAATAATGGGAAACAATTGTTTCCCATCTATGTATAAAATCATAATGTTGAGAAAGATGAATAAATTTTTCACAACAGGTTATGCAGTATACATGCTAGTCTATTTCTCTTTCCACCCTTTTGGCACTTACACTTGATAATAGCGAGGTTGTTATTTGTAGTGACAATACATAATAATAAAATAGTAAATCATATGATGCTTATTGTTAAGCAGCATTATAAGCTCTTTAGATCTATTAAATAATTTAATTCTCACAAAATCCCTCTGAGGTAGGTGTGATTATTAATCCAATATTGAAATGAAGAAACTTAATCACAGAACTGAGCTGCTATGGAGCTAGTAAATGGTGGGGCCAGATCTGAATATGACACTTTTTAGAATACCAAACAAACAAACAAAACAAAATAGAAGTTAGCAATTGTTGGTATAAAATGGCATTTGATTCAAGTCCCCTTCTGGTATGAGAAACTGTTAATGCCATGTTATGATGACAGCTAATAATAATTGTCAACATTGTGCCTTGCTAAAGAATAGGTTATAGGCAGCTTTATATTTTCCCTTGCATTTTCCAGTTGTTATTGAGAACCCAAAGGGTGCCACACCACCAAAATACAGAGAGTCCCCAAAATTGCCTCCTCCCAGCTCTTAGATAATTGTGACTTAGGCGGAAAAGATGCCAGCTCTCAACCACTGGCTCTGAACGATGACAGGCAAGTACTGACCAATCTCACCCCAGGAGATTTCCCTAGTCTTCCCTCCTCACTTCCATTTTCAGAGATTTTTTATTTTACCCTTTCAATAAACAAAAACAGATTTCTGGGGGAAAAAATAGCATAACAACTTTATTTTTTTCCCCAGAAAGCCACTTTCACAGCAGATGGAACTCAGCATGCTCTCATCCAAATCTTCAGCAAACCTGAAACATGAAGCGTCCCTTACGCGAGGGCCATGCACCATCCCACTTTGTGTCTCTTAAACTGACACTTTGAACCAGTGTACACTTCCTTAATCTGGCCCCATTATCAGTCTAATAATACCTCCCGATATTCATAAATGCCTAGCAAGACTTTCAGCTATTCTGTACAAGGGAGAAATATCCAGCTAAATGGGGAAGATTACCGCATCACCACATACATCAGTGACAGGCTCTGTGCTATTACAGTTGATTTTTGTTGACAGTTGGCTGTAGGCAGTTGTGTTTCAAATGCCTTTTTTCACTGGGAAATTAAACAAAATCCCATGCAAAATGCAGCCCTCCAGTTCAAAAACTATAAATCCCAAATTAGCATTTCATACTTTAAAAGGTAGCACAGCACAATTTTCCATTGAAAGGTCTGTACAATTGACACAAATGGGTGCTTCAGACATGACACTAATGCTACTAGTGCCTTTTAAGAAAGCCACCTTTTCAGACATTATTTCTCCTCTCTCAATAATCTGCATATACTGCAGTCTTTGCCTATGGAAGAAGACAAGGAGACATCCTGAAGTACAGCTGTAAGTAAATTGTGTTTCCAGAAAATTCTAAGCAATACGTTGAAATAAGAAGAGATGAGCTATTTAAACTTCCTTAAGGTTAAGAGTCACTTCTTTTCACTAAACATTATGAAGAAAGGATAATTCTGAGTATAAAGGCACATGTGTCTAGGACAGTTCTGATATAGGAGCTTCACTACTATGAAACAGATTAAAGCCCAATTTCACAAATTTCTAACATAAGCAGGAAAGTCATGAGATTGACATTAAATAGGGTCATCTGATTCTTCAAGACTAGAAATCTATGTTTCTTCTTACCCAGGAGACCCTTCAGAGTAAAGGAGTTTTAAACAGTGTCTTTCCTCTTTCCTTCATCCAGAACAATTGCTATTTAACTAGAAAAAAAAAATCATGTTTATTTATGGACTGAGACATAAGCATAAAATAGTAGTCAGGCAATTTCATACAAACTCTCTAGCAAACATCTCACCAACAGGCCTTGTTGCTTGTCCATATAAAGTCAGATGTCCAGAGGTCAACAATAATGGGCTGAAGTTAACAGGAATGAGTAGATATGACATGTTCTTTGACCACATTCAAAATTTAAAGGAGGGCCCTCTCTGGTGGCGCAATGAGTCAAGGTAGAATACTACAAAACTAGCCACAGCTGCTTCAGCATGAGTTCAATCCCCACCCTGGGGGTGACCCACATGGCATAGCAGACATCTCCTGTCTCACCCGCTGCTCAGCAGTGTACTTCACCAATCTGCCTGTTCTTCTCCCCAGTCTATCTCAATCCTCTCAGTGTCCCTGCACCTCTAGTTTGTATCCCAGTTTTATATCCATAAATAAATATTAAAAAAAAATTGGAGGGCCAATCTCTGATTGCTGAAAAACGATTTTCTGAATCCCACAAGTTTATGCACCACACAGTAGATTTCCATCAAGTTAATTCAAAAAGAAAAAAAGCAATCAATGCAGAGGTACCCTTCTCCCATGGGACAGAATTTTCCATGGTACAGAGTGGGCTATTTAAGCAGGAACCCAGATCCTCATCAATTTCATAACAAGGAAAATCTAAACAGTATGTAGTTCAGATTCTTAAATATAAGGATAAACAAAGCCTAAATTACATTTTTACTTATGCAAAGACAAAAAGTGTCCTGCTCATGGTGCCTGTTTCCCTACAAAATCATTTTGCTTTCAAAATAAAGAGAAAACCACCTATTCTTTAAGGAGTTATTACGAGATAGACATTTTCTCTTAGTTTAGGAACAAGATCCCTCGTAAGTTGCTGAAACTTAACTCTGTTTACTTACTACTTAAAGACATAAAGTTCTGTGAACAAACATGAAAAGTATCACAGGAGATGTGTCTGTGAACAAAAATCCAGTTTTCCAAAAATACCAATGATGATCCAGTAAGGGGTTATTTCTTCTTCACTACTTGTCAACATTGGCTTGCTGAAGAAAAGGAGGCATGGTTAAAAGGCTCTAAGGGAGTGATGCTTTAAGAGGTTGATAGTATAAAAAAATTATAAATTATAAAATAAATTAGAAATAATTGTTCCCTTCAAAAGAAGCAAAGAAGATGAAGGAAATGATAAACAGCTTGGACAACATCAAACTTAAAAGCTTCTGCACAGCAAAGGAGACAGTAACCAAAACAAAGAAACACCCCACAGAATGGGAGAATATATTTGCAAACAGCAAACAATTGATAAAGCACTGATAGCAAAGATCTACAAAGAGCTCACAAAACTGAAAGCAAATAAAGCACAGCATAGCAAACAACCCAATTAAAAAATGGGTAGAAATGCTAAAAAGACACTTTTCAAAAGAAAAAATGCAGATGACCAACAGGTATATGAAACCATGTTCAACATCATTTAAAATTAGGGAAATGCAAATCAAAACTACAATGAGATACACCTCACACCAGAGAGAATGGCCAATATATATATATATATTTATTTTTTTTAAGATTTATTTATTTGCGCATACAGAACTGGGGTACAGGCCAGAGGTTCAGGGGCGGTGAGAGGCTTCGCCAGAGACAGAGTGGGGAGCAGAACAGGCAGATTGACGAAGTACACTGCTGAGGGGAGCAGCAGGCGGTCAGGAGAGGTCTGCCTCGCCATGTGGTCACCTCCGGGGCAGGCGGAATCGAACTCATGCGGAAGAGGCTTTAGATTCTCAGTGCTGTGCTTTAACCCAGTGCGCCACCAGGGAGGGCCCAGCCAATATATATATATTATATATGTATATATATATATATATATATAATATATATATATATTATATATATATATTTTTTAAGATTTATTTACAGAAGTGGGGTACAGGCCAGAGGTGTAGGTGCAGTGAGAGGATTCACCAGAGACAGAGTAGGGAGCAGAACAGGCAGATCAATGAAGTACACTGCTGAGGGGAGCAGTAGGGGACACAGGAGAGGAGTGCCATGCCATGTGGGTCACCTCTGGGACTGGAGATCAAACTCTCACTGAAGCAGCTGTGACTAGCGGTGCAGTGCTGCACTTTAACCCACTGCCTGTTGTGCCACTGGGGAGAGCCCAGAGAATGGCCCATATTAAGAAAAAGGACAACAAATGCTGATGAGAATGCATAAAGGCGCCCTCTTACACTGCTGGTGGGAATGCAAACTGGCCTGGCCACCGTGGAAACCTGTGTGGCGATTGCTCAAAACACTAAATATGGAAGTACTATATCATCCAGTGATTCACTTCTGAGAATCTACCCAAGGGACACAAAAATACTAATCCGAAGGGAAACCTACACTTTTCTGTTTATCACCACAGTCTTTACAATAGCAAAGATGTGGAAACAATATAAATGCCCTCAAACAGATGAGTGGATCAGGAAGATACGGTATACTTACACAATGGAATACTACTCAGTGTTCAAAAAAGATAAACTCATGACATTTGCAACAATGATGGAATTGGAAGGTAGTATGCTAAGTGAAATAGTCTGAAGGGAAAAGAAAAATACTGGATAATCTCACTTATGGGGAATGTAGGGGAAGCAAACAAAGGACCAGGAAAAAGACAAAAGTTGCAGGCAAGCCATAAATCTGAGGCTTAGACCAGGCAAGAAGGGAATAGAGGATCAAAACAGGGAAGTGAAGAAACAAGGGGGTATAGCTATGGTCATGGGTGCCATGTGGTTGCAGAATTATGGGCACTACACATGAGGGAAGAAACCAAATATTCTACAAAAATGAGCAACGATGTAAGAAAATTTAAAAATTAAAAATGCAAACAACAAGAAAGGATTCTGTATGCTACAAACTGGGTTTAGTCAAAAAGAACTTTAAATATATATTTGTATCTCTTTTTAGTTCATTAAAAATGTATGAAGAGGCCCTCCCTGGTGGCGCAGCGGGTTAAAGCACAGCACTAAGAAGCTTAAGCCACTTCAGCATGAGTTCGAACCCCGCCTGCCCCAGAGGTGACCACATGGCGTGGCAGACCTCTCCTGACCCGCCCGCTGCTCCCCTCAGCAGTGTACTTGGTCGATCTCCCTGTTCTGCTCCCCGCTTTGTCTCTGGTGAATTCTCTCACCCTCCGCATCTCTGGCCTGTACCCCAGTTCTGTATGAATGAATAAATAAATCTTTAAAAAAAAATGTATGAAGAAAACTTTTCATGATTTATTTTGAGAAGAAAAGTAAAAAGCATTCGATTATGAACAGGTATTAACATATGCCCCAAGGATAGTCATCTTTATTGATTAATTAATTTATTTAATTAATTGAGAAAACAGGTTCATGTTTGTGTTTTAGAGGTATAGGATCTTTCCCTTTAGATGCTTCTACCACACCAACCACACTAACCACCCAGAGTCCTTCATCACTGTCCATTGAATTCCTTCCCCATTTTGTTTTGATCCTTCTCCCTTACCACCCTCTTTTGTAGGCTCAGTTCGAGGGTCATATGTTTAGGGTGTTATTAGTTTGGCTTTATTTCATTTTTATTTTTTAAAACAGCACTAACCACCATATAATTGTTCTAATGTTGGCCTGTGTTACATTACTAAGAGGTATATAGTAGGGAAGGAAGATTGCCCCTGTTTGGGGATAGAAAGTTGAGGGTGGAGAGTTAAAGTGATTTCCCTGCAGTTACATACCAAATAAGTAAAAATGGTCCAATAAATGAGTTCTTGCTTCAAAATACTGTACAGTTTCACTAGAAAAATATTTCTTCCTTTTGTAATTATATTTGAAAATTACCATATAGCATGTTGTTCTTTTTCCAGAGCTTCAAATACATTATTCACTTGTTCACTCAGCAAAGAAACATTAAGAGTCAACTCAATACCAGTTCCCCCAAGTGAATACCATATTATCTCTGTCTTCAACAGTCATATATTTTAGTTGGAGTAAAAGACACACAAAAACTTTATAACAAAATATCAGAGTTCTTTCCATGACTCCCCATTATCAAATCAGATGAAAATGATCATTAAATGTTCCTTGTTTCATGGAATTTTGATTACTTATTGGTCATGTTTCATCTTTAAAAAATTTAAGACACCGTATAAAAAAGGCTATTTTTGAGAAGATTAATTTCTAGGGGGAGGAAATTATAGTATCCATATGATCTGCCATTTTGTCATTTTAAAAAAAAATAATTGTTTATATATTATTTCAAAATAACTCAAGTTCAAGGTAGGAATACGTTATTAAGATAAGCCAGACTGTTGTTTAGAGAAATTAGAGAAGAATTCTTATACGATGTGATATCTGATCTAAATAGTCAAGATCTTGTTATAAAGTTATCCTGGAGGAAAAAGTGGCAGGGAGGTGTGTGTATATCTGTCAGAGTGGAGGGACAAAAAGATTAACAAGGATAAAATGATAAAACTTACTAAGTACTTACATTTTAAAGCACTTTGGAAATAGAGTATTTGCACTTGAATAGGAAGAGTAGAGATTCAAGCGTGCTAGGTAGCAGATACTTTCTTTAAATAACAGTTGATTCAGATTTCTACTTTGTTTTCTTTTCACTACTCCCCATTATCAAATCAGATGAAAATGATCATTAAATGTTCCTTGTTCCATGGAATTTTGATTACTTATTGGTCATGCTTCATCTTTAAAAAAATTAAGACACCCTATAAAAAAGGCTATTTTTGAGAAGATTAATTTCTAGGGGGAGGAAATTATAGTATCCATATGATGTGCCATTTTGTCATTTAAAAAAAAAAAAACTTTATATATTATTTCAAAATAACTCAGGGAATAGCCTGCTGCATGGAACCTGGGGGAATCGAAGGTCAGGAGAAGAAAAGTGACTTGATAGAATCATATGAAAAGTAACAGAGTGTAGAAACAAAGCTTTCTTGAATTACCTGTCCAATATATTTCCACTATGTCCCCATGTACATCTGAGAAACAAACAAAGGAAACTTTTATGGTACTAAAACCTAAAGGGGAATACAATACTTCCAAAATATAAACTGATATAAGTTAACACTGCTTCAATTTAAAAAAGCATGTAAGAGCCAAAAATTGAGTTGATTAATGTGCTTTGCAAATGAAGTTAAAAGACAATTTACTGCTAATCTATGTCATAAATGTAGTGTTCTCAAAATAAGATATTTTTACATTAGTAACAAGCAGATTTCAAAGAAAAAAGAAAAAATATATAAATTATTTTGCCTTAATGTATCACCACTCATTGTTATTATTAATTTAATATGTACATATAACTTTATCTTAAAAATCATGTATTATCATTAAGGATACAAGTGGATACATGGTGGTAAAGAAACTCATATTCTCAGAACTTTTGATCAGAAGTCACCAGTGTACACTTAATGCAGTCACATACCTATACTGTCACAGTCAAAAATATAAGAAGTTAAAATACATTCTGAATTTTAGAAAATAAGAGCTTTTACCCATAAACTATTCATTTCAAACCTGTATATTCAATGGTTCCATTTTCAGACACACATGTGCAAAATCCATGGCTTATTTTGTTGTCTTAAATTTGGAGTACAAAATAATTTGTCATTTTTTTTTTCAATCACCCAGCAAAATTTAAGTTCCCTTTGACACTGATACTATTCCCAATTCAACATTGCTAAATTTTAACCATCCTCCCTTTCAATTAGCTGGGTTTCTGTTTACTTACTTTGTCCATGGCTATAGCCTTCCCTCATGGATCTAAGATCACTGTTTTCCTTTCTCTTTATGCTCTGTGAGCATCAAGTATCATGGGGCATACGTGTAATTGTCATTCAGTGTGAAAAAGCCAGCTGGAGGTATCGCAATCATGTCAATACACCAGTCAGCGACAAAACCTCCAAGCTGATTGCTTTCTATTTAGATATATTACATGGATTGGAAATTTCTGCTTCTACAAGCTTTTGAGTAATATTTGCAAGTTTTTCATATTTTTACACTATCAACTAATAAATAAACATATGTGTATATAAATACACATATACCAAAGAAAATAAAATTCATCATACCCATAGAATACATACAAAGGAGTCATAAATTATTTAACTAATTCAAGAGATAGAATTTTAGGGTTCTGAGAAACTGTGAGAGGTTTACTAGGTTGGACTAGCTCTCTCCAAGAGCTACAATGAAAACCATCCAATGAAGACCATTGTTTTTCTCAGCATTAAATTCTCCAACCTTAGCATCTCTGATTAGGTTACACTGATAACATACTAGTGTCCTATGTCCTCCATGGGTGCCACTGTCTTGTTCATTATTTGCGCTCCTTTCAGTTGCTCAAAAACAATGAAAAGGGGAAAAGAGGTACCCTACCAACAAATGATATCATGTATTCAGAAGTCGTTATATATGTAAATGAGATTGAATATCTAATAGAGGGAGAAAATATTATTTTTTAGATCTCCTCTAAGAGAAAGAATTATATGTGATAAGTAAAAACACTTTCCTACCCCACCACACAGAGTAATGTTAGAAGGAAAAACAAACCATCTAAGAGGTGTTCAACAGTAACAACAAATGATTGACAAGTTGCCCTCTAAGAAAGTTCAATCTGGTCAACTGAAGGGTTGAGTTGTGCTGAGAGGATGAAAATGTGGAGTTTGACTGGATTATTCAAGATGACAGAAAAAGTTTGAAAAATTTCCCTAAGAATTTCCTCCTACCCTCTCCTACACAGGACAATACCAAAACCATGAAGCTATTACCCTTTCAAACAAGACAGCCATAACTAACTAGGAAATGAGATAACTCTGAATGAGGAAACTGAACTTTTACTTAGCTCTAAACCAAATGCTTGATATGAATCAATGCCTTCTAAATGTTTTGTGCCACAAACTCTGATTCAAATAAAAGCTTACCCTTAAATAAAATCAACTGAGTGATTCTAGATTAAGATGGGGTGAAGTACAGTAAAGACCCTCAAACATCGTGAGATGGCCCTAGGAGAATTCCATGGAATCCCTGATGAGCTAGATAGTAAACCACCAGACCAAAGATCTCAAAAGTGTCGTTCAGTTTTGAAATTGCAGAATTCTTCTAAATCATTCCAAAAGATTAAGTTGTTAAAATTTACAGTGGTAGTGTCATCTGCAAAACAGCAGAATAGACAGCTCCAAATTTTCATTTCTCCACAGAAACATTGAAAAACAAGCAGAAACTGTCAGAATCAACTTTATCAGTTCTCTGGGAAACAGTCAAAGGTTTAGAGCAACCAAGTGAACATTGGAGTAAGAAAAAGGCAACTTCAAGATAGCAGGAAAGCTTCATAGCATTTTTACTTGTCCTTGCCCTATCTCCTCCCCAGAATGATGGTGATATTCAAGCAATCATAGTCCAGATTCCCATTAGTCCCTGGTTCAGGACAGAGCACAGCAGTTTACTCACAAATGACTGTATGCCCTTTTTAGACAGAAGCAACCTGAAGACTGATTCACAGAGCTCTTCTCTGTTTCATCTACCTAAGAAGTCAGGCCTGAAACGCAGTTGGCATTGCTCATAAATACTGCAAGCCAAACTAACAACCCTTAGACGCCTGGGACAAAAGATTATAGCTAATACATACAGCAGACTACCTAAGGTTTGGAAGCAAAAGCTGGGGAGAGTTTCTCTAGTAGATGAGTATATGTAATAGCAGTCATATACATGGGAACATTTAGAAAATCATGTGCGTGCCCAGGGCATGATGAATGCTCAAAAAAGTTTTTGAGAAATGACCCTAAGTTTTCACTTCAGTCTGATCCCAAGACTCAGTGCAAACCTGACAGAGAGTTGAATGAGTGCCCTGGCACACAGCCAATCGGCAAAGGCTGAAAGAGGTTTGTTTGTTTAGCTCCTATAATTCAAGGAAATCTCTGTAAAACACTAACTGACCACAAGTTAAGGGACAGAGACATCAGTAGCCACACACAACAAGGAATACAATCTGCAAAAACAGTTTGGGTAAGTCATTCAGTTGACAAAAGAACAGCAAACCCTAGGGAAAAAGGGTGAGTCTGGTTTCCAGGGTTACTACATTATAATATTTATATGTCCAGTTTCAAAAAATAGCGGAGCACCACATAAAAAGAAACAGGAAAGTGTGGCTCATTCAAAGAAACAAATTAATTGAAAGCAAGTGTCTCTGAGGAAGTCCAAGCATTAGAACTGCAAATGAAGACTAAATGACCACCTTAGATATGTGGAAATAAATTAATAAAAACATTAATAAAGATAAAGGAAATCTAGAAAATAAGATATAAGTAAAATCAGAGTATCAACAAGGAGACAGACATTATTAAAAGATGTCTAAATTCAAATGTTGAAAATGATAATAACTGAATTCACTAAAGGAATTCAATAGTTCATTTTATCGAAGATAAAGAGAACCAATAAATGTAAATATAAGCCAATTTAAATACCCAATCTGAACAGTAGAAAGAAAAGAGTTTTAAAAAGTGAACATAATCCAGTAAAATTATAGAAGCAGACCAACATATGCATTCTCCAGAAGGAAAGGAAAGAGAAAAAAGGACAGAAATAATATTTGACAAAATACTGGCTTAAGTCTTCTCTATAAATCCATGAAGTGCAACAACACTTAAATAGGGTAAGTTCAGAGAGACGCACACTGAGACAAATTATAATCAAACTAAAAAAAGACAAAGAAAAAGTCTTAAAAAAGCGAGAGAGGGACCTCCCTGGTGGCGCAGCGGGTTAAAGCTCTGCACTAAGAAGCTTAAAACACTTCCGCATGAGTTCGATTCCCGCCTGTTCTGGGGGAGAGCCACATGGCGTGGCAGACCTCTCCTGACCCGCCTGCTGCTCCCCTCAGCAGTGTACTTC
>NW_004567132.1:6009353-6012346 GCF_000260355.1 Condylura cristata
CAGGGAGAGCCCAGGATGTCCTCTTTTATAAAAAAGTTATTTTAAAAGTAAATAGTAAACTCTTCAATTGAAAGCAGAGATTGGTAAAATGAATTCAAGACATGTTCAAACTATTTTTAGGGTACAACAGTACCCTATTTTTAAAAAATAGACATTAATTACAAACGGCGGTAGACAATGAAAGATATTATATATTGATAAAAGTGTCCTTCATGGGAAACAATGATAAACATATGTGTCATACAACAGAGCCCCCAAATAGATGAAGCAGACACTGACAGAATTGATGAGAAAATAGACAGTTATATAATAAGTTGAAGGCTTAAATATATCACTTTCAATAATGGATTAATATCTAGACAGCAGATCAATGAGGAAATAACTGATTTAAACAATACCATAAATCAGCTAGACTTAACAAACATATAGAATACTTCATTAGACAAAAATAGAGTATACATTTCTCTCAAGTGAAATGAAATATTTTCCAATATGTATTGTATTGACCATAAGAAAGTTTCAAGAAATTTTAAGTTATAGTTTTGTAGGACAACTGGAAAATATGCCAATATATGGTAGTTAGCATACTCTTAAATATCACATAAGATATATGGAAATATTGTATAAATACATGGAAATAAAAACACATTCTCAATGATTCAAAGAAAAATATCACAAACGCATGGGCCCTCCCTGGTGGTGCAGCAGTTAAGGTGCAGCAATACCAAGCTAGCTACCACATCATCATGAGTTTGATTCCCGGCCAGGGAGGTGACCCACGTGGCACAGTCTCACCCGCTGCTCCTGTCTCACCCGCTGCTCCCCTCAGCACTGTATCTTGTTGATCTGCCTACACTGTGTCCCACTTTGTCTCTGGTGAATCCTCTCACTGCCCCTGCACTGCTGGCCTGTACCCCAGTTCTGTATGCATAAATAAATAAATATATATTTTTAAATCACAAAAGCAAACAGAAAATAATTAAAGATGAATGAAAACTAAAATATGACATACCAAAAAATATGACAGGCAATGAAGGCAATATTTTAGGGGAAATTTATAGCTACAAATATGTGCATTAAAAAAGTAAAATTTCAAATAAATCACCAAATTTTACACCTCAAAGAATTAGAAAAAAGAATACCAAAATAAACCCAAACATAGGAGAAGTAAAGAAATGGTAAAAATCAGCATAGTTTAAATAAGAGAATAGGGCCTCCCTAGTGGTGCAGGGGTTAAAGTCTCAGCATCAAGCTATCACCAGCCACTGCAGCATCTCCAGCCAGGGAGTTAATCAACATGGTGCAGCAGACCTCTCCAGTTTGATATCAGCAGTGTATTTCAGTATATCTACATGTTCTACTCCCCATGCCAGTAAATCCTCTCAGCGCCCACACCTCTGACTTATACCCCAATTTTTTATGCATAAATAAATATAAATAAAACTTTATAAACATTTTAGAAACTAATATAGAGAATAGAAAAGCAAGAGTCAATGCAACTGAATGTTATTTGAAAAAATCAACAAAATTGACAAATCCTTTAGCTAGATTGACAAAAGAAAAGAAAAGACAACTGAGTATCACAGGAGGCATTACAAATGATTTACAGAAATAAAAAACTGTAAGGGAATACTATGAACAATTGTACTTCAACAAATTATATAACTGAGATGAAACAAACATTCATTTTCTGAGAAACACAGATTACCTAGACTCAAAATTAAATAAAAAATCTCAATAGAACAGAGATCAAAAAGTAAAATAAAAACCTCTTTAAAAACTTGAGGATTGGCCCTCCCTGGTGGCGCAGCGGGTTAAAGCACTGCACTGAGAAGCTAAAGCCACTTCTGCATGAGTTCGATTCCCGCCTGCCCCGGAGGAGCCCACATGGCGTGGGAGACCTCTCCTGACCCGCCCACAGCTCCCCTCAGCAGTGTACTTCATTGATCTGCCTGTTCTGCTTCCCCACTCTGTCTCTGGTGAAGTCTCTCACTGCCCCTGAGTCTCTGGCCTGTACCCCAGTTCTGTATGTACAAATAAATAAATCTTAAAAAAAAAAAAAAAACTTGAGGACAAGATAGTTTCTCTGATGAGTTCTCCCAAACATTTAAAGAATTAATACCAATTCTTCCAAAATTCATAAAACAATATAGACAAGAAGGGAACACTTACTAATTCATTCTATTAAGCCTGCATAATGTAGATATTATAGCTCGATAAAGACATCATAATAAAAAAAAATTACAAATCAATACCCTTTGTGAAAATCCTCGACAATATTAGCAATCCAAATCTAACAACACATTAAAAAATTTAAATACTGTAACCAAGTGGGATGTATCCCAGAAATGCAAGGTTAAACATCAGAAAATCAATCAAATGTAATGAACTATATTGATATTGAAGGAAAATAATGATCACCTTGATTAACCAGAAAAGGTAATTGGTTAAAAAAAAAAAAAAACTCTGAAAACTAGAAATTGACTGAACCTTCCTCCCTGTGATAAAGGGCATTTATTAAAAACCCATGTTTAAAATCATTTTCAATGGTGAAAGACTGAAAACTTTCCAGAGATCAAGACTACACAAGGATGTCCATTTTCACCACTGCTATTCAACATTGCACCATTCTAACCAGAGCATTTAGACAATAAAAAGAAATAAAAGTTGGCCCTCCCTGGTGGTGCAGCAGGTTAAAGCGCAGCACTGAGAAGCTAAAGCCACTTCCGTATGAGTTCATTTCCCGCCTGCCCCGGAGCTGACCACATGGCGTGGCAGACCTTTCCTGACCACCCGCTGCTCCCCTCAGCAGTGTACGTGGTAGATCTGCCTGTTCTGTTCCCTACTGTCTCCTGTGAATCCTCTCACCCTACCTGCACCTCTGTCCTTTACCCCAGTTTGGTAGACATAAAAAAAATCATCAGCCCTCTCTGAGGACACAATGGGTTAGAATGCAGCACTGCAAGCTGGCCACAGTCACTTCAGTGGGAGTT
>NW_004567132.1:6012446-6022226 GCF_000260355.1 Condylura cristata
CCCCTGAACCTCTGGCCTGTACCCCAGTTCTGTATGAACAAATAAATAAATCTTTAAAAAATAATAATAAAATAAAATAAAAGTAATTCAAACTGAAAAGAAAGAACTTTTTCTATGCATAAATGACATGATCCTAAGGGGAAAATCCAAAGAATTCACAAGAAAACTACTGGATCTAATAAACAAATTCAGCACTGCTTCAGAGCACAAGATCATCGCATAAAGATCAATCTGCAATGAATAATTCCATAAGGAAAGTAACAAGGAATTCCAACTACAATAGCATTTGAACAAAAGTCTTCTCAATACATTTAAACTAAGAGATGAAAGAATAAACAATACATTGAAAACATAAACTGAAAGAAATTAAGGAGACCTAAAAGAAATGGAAACCATACTATGTTCATGGATATGAAGACAATACTACTGTGGTACATCGTAACAATTAACAAATTCTAGGCAATCCCTATGAAAATTCCAACCTCTTGTTTGAAGAAATGGAAAAGCTAATCTCTCATATTTAAACAGAACTCAAAATAGTAAAAACAATCTTTAAAAAAGAACAAAGTCAAAGGCCTCAAATTTCCTGATTTCAAAACTTACAACAAAGCTGTCATCACCAAAACAGTTTGACATTGGTATAAAAGTAGATACACACAATGAAATAGAATTGTAAGTCCAAAAATAAACTCAAGCATCTGTTGCCAATTAACTTTTGATAAGGATATCCAGTCTATTTAATAGGGACTGAACAGTTTTCAACAATAGATTTGAATCAATTGAATTTTCACATGCAAAAGAATAAAGTTGGACTCCTGCCTCATCCCATACACAAAAATTAAACTCAAAACCAAACAATAATCAAAATATGAGAACTACCCCCCTATAAATCATAGTAGAAAGCATAGCAGTAACTTTTCATAATCTGTGAGTTGGTAATGAATTTTTTGATATCCAATAGAAAGCACGAGAAAAAGGACAAATAAATCAGACTTCATCAAAATTTAGTTCATCTGTGCATCAAAAACATTATGTATATAAAGAACTAACTTACAGAATGGGTTGATTCACAACTCTTACATCTGATAAGAGTGTAACATCAAGAATATAACTCCTACACTTCAACAAAAAAGACCAGTGGCTCAATTCAAAAACTGGCAAAGGACTTAAATAGATATCTGGATATGATATAAAAATGGCTAAACACATGGAAAGATGCTTAACAACATTTGTTACTAGGAAAATGCAAATGAAAACCACAATGAGATAAACTCTTCACATCTGCTATCATGTCTAAAGTTTGAAAAATGGAAAACAAGTATAGGTAGAAATGCAGAGAAATTGGAACCCTCAAATATATATTATATTAGTAATATGTATAAGTATATATATATCATTGATGGGAATATAAAATGGCACAGTTGCAGTGAAAAACAATTTGTCAGTTCAACAAAAATCTTAAAGATAAAATTATTATATGACCCCACAAATCCACTCCTAGTTATTTATACAAGGAATTAAAAACAAATATACATGCAAGTGTTTATTGAAGCAATGCTTATAATAACCTAAAGGGGAAAACAACACAACTCTTCATCAATGGATGAATGGATTAACAAATGTGCTATATACATAGGCTGGAATATTACTGAGTCATAAATATGATGATATTTTTATACATTCCCACACATGGATGAATCTTGAAAATATGCTAGAAATGAGTCTGAGACGAAAAGACAAATATTGGTATTATTTCACTTATATCAAGTATCAAAACAAGCATATTCATAGAGTTAGAACATAGATTAGATGTTAATAGAGGTTTGGGAAATGAAGAGTTGTTATTTAATGGTTACAAGGTATCTATTTGGATACAAAAAAAAACAGAACTAGTGGTAAATGATTACACAATATTATTGATGTAATCAATGTCAATGAACTGCACACTTCAAAATTGTTAAAATGACAAATTTTATCATATATAACACAACAAAAAATTAATGGATGACATTTAAGAAAAATATTTAATTATTAAAGATTAGTGGTGCCTCTGGCATGTCTTAAAATCTAGCAAGGTTCTTATTTAAGACAGCATGAGGAAACCAATAAAAAACAGAAATTGGATTTTGTATGTGTGTGTATATATGTATATATGCAGATATGTACATATGTGTGTATCTATATGGGTGTATGTGCCTACTCATCTACATTCAAAACTAAACTATCCATAAAGTGACATAGAATTGAATAAAATTAACTTATGAATATAAGCACTATGCATTGTATATATGTGTATATACATATATATATATATATATAAAATACGGCATATACATATAAATAGAGAGAGAGATAGATATAACACTGCACATAAGCATATAGAGCAAAGGGTCAAAGGGTACAAAGTGTTTTTTCTTCACTGAATCTCCTATTATTTTTTTAAAACTTGCCAAGGATTTTCTTGTTTGTCATCATATGTTGTCCCTAAACTTTTCAGGCTTTTCCCCCTCCACTCCTTATTTATGCTTTGCTATAGAGTTAAATGTTAAACGTGACATCAATGCTGCTTCATTCCTTAGAAAAAAAATATTTCAATTCTCTCCAGTAAGATTCTCACTCTGATCTTATTTGAAACCTACAGCCACTATGTCTCCAGCTTTCTCCTGTCTTCTGTGGCCCTTCTCTTCTGGGTTGCTCTGATTTTTATTTACCTCTAGCTACTCCTGATGAAATCTGCTCTCTCTGAGAAAAAAGAGGTTGACACAGAAACACCTGACATTAAAACAGTATCATTTTAGCATAAAATCTAACACACACTAAATACACTTATATCATTTGGTACATTCGAATAATGATTAGGAAACATCACTGATTTCTTTCATGACGTTAGAGGTAGAGTGAGGTAAGAGGAATGGAGAAGAGAATCATCCAGGTTTCTTTGTTTTAGTCCCTACATGAATTCTGCCTTCCAAATACATTTAATGTATATACAGCTGTGGGGTGGGGGGAGAGGGTGACAGACATACAAAACAGGAATTGATAGTGAGAACAGACAGAAAGAAAAGGGATGTAAGAGGTTACTGACAGTATCTATTAACTGAATAGATGTCTGAAATAGGGAACAGGCTAGAGAAATGTGAGCTGAAGAAAGAAACCAGCTGGTTTTGGAATGAGAATAGAATGGAAGAAAGTAGAGCTTGAAGTTTGAGTGGGCTAGGCACAAGAGTTGTCAGGCAGACCACTGCAACTCAAGAACTGAATCCCAGGAGAGAAGACTGAGCAAGGGTCTCGCAGAAGCAGCAAGTAACATGGAAAAGGAACCATTTTAAAAGCAATAGGACCTCAAGGATAGCCTGAAAGACAAGCACAGAGTGAGGGGCAGGAAGGTATTGCATAGAATATAAGGTAGAAGGAGTCACTTGTGTTTGGCAGGTAACGGGCCACAGAGAAGATATAAGAAAGTTATTTCCCTGTGGGGCAGTACTGTGAGTCATATGGTAATGGTGTGGGGGTCATGAAGTGGGCAGAATGCCAGCATGTAGATGATTCCTTCCAAATGGCTAACAGTGAAAAGAATAACAGAAAGAGGCAAATACCTATGTTCTTCCTTAACTGGATAGAATGACTACTTCTCGTTTATTAATATCTTTTAAATGTAACCATGGGTGTGAAACTCAAGGAGAAGTAAATAAAGTCATGAAAGAGAAGAGTGAAAATAGTGGAGGTGAGGAAACAGAGTGGCAGAGAATGATGAATTCAGGACAAAGCTGAAAATCTAGCCTCGGGCAAGAGGAGGACCGATGAAAACAGAGATAAAGGAAATTAAGTCAACCTTCAAGAAGGTGGAGTGGAATCACCCAGAATGACTTCAACAGTCTATTCAGTGGGCCCAATACACTTTTTTTCAGAATGTGAAGAGAAAAGGTGGGTTCAGGATTCAAAGCGGAAACATTATTTGAAAGGAACAGTGAGATGGAAAAACAAGTGAACAATAAATTAATTATATAATTACCAAAATGGTGAGCAGATTCCCCAATGGAAATAAAGAAAGTTCAAGAGAAACCTACATTTCCTGAAAGCAAGCCCTGGGGCATTCCTATTTAGAAGAAAGAGGATGGTTGAGTATTTGCTTGAGAGAAAACCAAGGTTCCTCAGGGGTATTCAGAGCAGCAGAACCAGAGAGAAGGCCGGGGGCTCACAGAAAACTGTGGGGACAAGAGGTGTCAGCAATACTCCAGGTCTACTTGGTAAGAAAAGCTGAGCCCATGCGATGGACCGGTGTGACTGCAGCTAGGGGAAGACCACGAATGAAGTGGAATTCAGGAAGGCTACCTGGGCCTTGACGAGCAAATGTTACTTCCCATCACTTCCCCTGGGCTTTGGGAGGAATCCATGGGGTTGAAAGGGGCAGCTTTCCTTTTCTCCCCTGTTGGCAGTGGACCCGGGCCCTAGCAATGCAGAACCATGCAGTACAGACTTGCTGCTTTCTAAGCAAAAAGCTGGGCAGGGAAGAGATCCGCTCTTTCACTTATTTGTTTCTAATTTCTAGAGCACTGACATCCAAATCTGAGGCAATTCCAACAAAAACATAGGGGCACATGTCACAAGATACTTAAAATAAAGACCAGAGAGAACCTAGAAGGAGAATGAGCGAGCTTATCTTCACATGTACCTCTGCAGGAGGTACAAGAGACAGGCACAAGAGACAGTCTGGGGACCCAGAGGGCAGCAGTGAACTTCCTACGGGGTGCTCTCCCACTGTTGTGTTTGTTCTGTTGGCAGTCAGAAGGGAAAACCTTTCATCTGAGCACAGGACCAAAGTGAAGCTCCCAAGAGTCCAGCAAGAGGTCCTGTGCTCCTCCGTGACCAGATGTTGCTAGCACCGGGTGTCACTCCTGCTGCCCGCAACTAGGAGGGATCACTGCTGGACTGTGAACAGCCATTCTGAAGTCGGCAAAGAGGACCAATGAGCTATCTCCCAAAGACGAATCGCATGGGACTCTTGAATGCCAAGAGTGTTAGCTGAAGGCCAAAGGTCTAGACCCCAGGGCCTTGAAATCAGCTCCATCTCACCAGCTTCTTTTACACACAGCCTCTTCTTCACATGCATAGAAACCTCAGCAAGGCTGGTTTCCAGGTTTGCACAAAAGACCATTGAGCGCCATCCAAGAAGTTCTCACTCTCCAAGAATCCTAATGGAACAGCCCCACAGTGACCACACACAGGGCAGGCATAAAGACAAGGGGAAAGCACAGGGCTTGCCATCCAGCCCCAACGGGTGTCTGTAACCTCACTTTGTGCTCCCACACAATGCAGCATTCTTTGATATAGACCAGGATGCTGCTTGAAGACATTTCAAAGAGAGCCCTTCTCTTCTCACTCTCACACCCCTGCCAGAATCTACCTGCCACAACTGAAGCTGATCACAGTAAAAGTACAGACTGCAAACCTTGCAGAGCTGGGAGCAGAGTGTAAGTGCTCTGTGATTTCACATCTGTGACATAGGCACACTCTCCATAGTTTGCTGTGGTTGAAGTTTTACCTTTTATAAAAAGATTTATTTATTTATTTATACATACAGAACTGGGATACAGGCCAGAGGTGCAGGGGTGGTGAGAGGATTCACCAGAGACAGAGTGGGGAGCAGAACAGGCAGATCAATGAAGTAACTGCTGAGGGGAGCAGCAAGTGAGGAAGGAGAGGTCTGCTGCACCATGTGGGTCACCTCCGGGGCCAGGGATCAAACTCGCACTGAAGCCGCTGTGGCTAGCTTGCAGTCCAGCACACTAACCCACTGCGCCACCAGGGAGGGCCCCAAGTTTGACTTTTTAATCATGGGTGATGCATGTGGATTGAGGGCTCTTGTTTACAGGCACCTGTTACTGGATCTTCTGCTAGTAATTGCCAGAGGCTATTAGTAAGGGGGAAAAAAGAATTAGAAAATGAAATGTAGTGATACTAGAGAAGTATTTAAACATACATTAGTGGCTGTGACTTTGGGCCAGATACTACTAATTTAGTTCTATTACTATTTGATTAAAAGAAATATTCTTTCTCTTGAGGCTGAGGTCACCTCCTGATGTTAGAAGAGCTCTAGGACAATGATATCTTTCAGAAATGCAAAGATCTTGGTGCCACTAGCATAGAGAAGTCACATTTTGGCAGATTCTTATTTTTCCTAACTTGGGCCTCTCCTATAATTTAGAAGTGAGTCCTTTGGTAATTAGCAGAGTGTATTTAGCTTGCAAGAGCCTCATCAGGAATATGGATCCCACCATGTTTGGTGCAAGCCACTCCCCTTGCCACTTCTCAAAGTCAAAAAGTTTGTAAGATATATCATAGTGTCTTCAGCAAGGGGACTAGATTTCAAGCTTATGTGTTTACCGTATTTCTTCGGCAGGCTGAGTATTACAGTATTTCCTCGTTCTTGGGGGAGATGAAATTAAAAGGAAGAAGTTGCAGTCTTCAGTATCCCAGGAGGACGTTACTTCTTCAGCTACTGAGCATTTTTCTTTTTCCATTAGGGACATGTCCCCAACCCCTGTTATTCTAGGCAACCAGCTGTGAATTCTTAATGTATTTGTTACAGCTATGGTTTCTCCTAATCTTCCTGTCTACACTAACCACTAGATGAACTCAAGCACCTTGATGTCTGTCTCTCTAACTTTAGTCTTTCTCCCATCCAGCCTGAGGGAGAGGCTGGCTTTCCCTCCATTTCTCTGTCATGATCTACAGTAATAGGTTCAAGAGGGCGGAAACTTGGTTCCAACCTCCCTGATGCTTTGACTCACCCTCGTAAAAAGTTATTGGTGTCAGCACTGGTCTAGCAATTGCCTCTACCCCCACGCCCCCTGGCTTCTATAATTTCACTTCCCCTCACTACACCATACAATAAACTCTAATGAGCTTTCACATTCCTTCACCAAGCACCCGCCAGGACCAAGTCAAACAAGGAGAGAAAAATAACTTCCTGCAGAAAATCTGCATGTAACCAACTTACAGAAGCAAATCATACTTCACAGAAATGGAAATCCATTAAGTGTAGGGAAAAGAGAGAATTTGATCTTATATACAGAAATAGCTTCAACCCACTCTATCAAAAGGGGTGGGGAGAAAAGAAGGGAATAAAGAACCTGAGCTGAAAATAACTTTTCAATATTTTGTTCTAGGATTTATGTAATATATTTCAATATGTAACAGGGATCATAATAAATGAACTGTTCACACTTCAATAGTTAATTTCCTAGGAAATGAACCAACATTCCTTAGACTCCTACTATGTGCTAAGCTGAGTTGATTATCCCTTATTACCTAAGAGTGGAAATACAGGTTTAAATGATTTCTCTCTTCTCTCTTTCTACACATTCCCTTCATAGCTCCATTACATATTAATATATTTACAGTAAAAACACATAGACAGAAATGTACATGTTTTTCCTTCTTAGCCCCTTGTCCTATTTCGTAGGTCACACCCAGTTTCTGTCCATGGACCATGAGAGGGATTGGTGATCAGCCTTGCTTGTGAAATTACCAAGTAACCACAGTAGTAACTGCCCTGCATGAGACTATATGTCTCCTTCATGAAACACGAAGACATGACTGGTAGGCTATTTTGTCTGGGGTCCCCAGTGGGAGTTAAGCTTTTTCTCCCTGGATCTCATGGGCCACAATGGTCCTTTGATTGCTCACTACCTCATTCCTTCAGCTGCTCCTGCAAGAACGGAGAGAGAACCCCAAAAAGATGGGAAGAATTTCACATGAATCCAGTATCAGCTTGGACAAGAGTGTGCAAGAAAGAACCTATGTTTCCCAATTTCAAATGCAATGCTGTTTGCATTAAATTCCACCTAATTTAGTCTCCTGGTCTATATGTTCAAATCTGTTCTTTACCTGGTCACCGAGTTCTTCTTAGAAGATCATTTTCCTCCAGATACTGCTCATTTGAAAGTTCAATTGCTCCAAGACCAGTTAGTGATATCTGAGATTCTGAGGCATTTTCTCAGCCACTATATATCTGAAGAGTGATGTTCACACATGTGAATCAGAGTGATTCACATACTCAGTTACCTGTTTTCATAGAAAGTCAAGTCATAAATTCTTTCCATCTGCTGAGACTGCTGCCTCAGGTACCTCTAGAAAACTCCAGCTTGCCTCCTGACATCTGAACTTGTGCCTTGTGTGTCTTTATTAAGCTACATACTTTTCTTCTAACTTCCCTACACTAGAGAGGATATAGGGGGCAAAACATTCTGTCTACTCAGTAGGCATTCTGTATGGGAAGTCCCAGAGTAATAAACCCCAATGTGTCACCTGTATTTATAGCCTTCTGTCATCTCAGGACTCAGATATGTGTGAGGGGGTGGATCAAACCCAAGTTCCAGGAACATCTACATTCAGGCCATAGGCTTTTGTCTGGTGATGATGGTTTTGTCACTCACTTATGATGTATGTTTGCCTTAGTCTCTCTAGGACTCATGCTGTACAGCCACGTACAGATGGATGCTATGCATGTGGCTTGGGCACTGCATTTCCCTACTCATTTTGCCCCAACAGCTGACTGAGCTGGCCCAGCTCTGCCCAAATCACAGCTATAGCCAGTAGAGGAAGTCATTGAGCACTAAGGTTCCTATCACACATGATTATAAAGGTACCAAACAAAATCTTCAGTAGTTATTTTCCCCAGAATCATATTACTTGGACCTCACAATGGACTGTGACAAGTCAGCATGTTGTGATACAATGATTTAAAGTGACTGGCCCACAGGAGGAAGCAGAACTGTCACCAAGAAGAGCTGACTTTCCAAAGTGGACATGTCCAACATCATTTTTCATTGCTTTTCACTTAGTAGCTGTACTTGGTCTCATGGTGGGAGCTTTGCCTTGGCAAGGTTAGTTCTTTTTGTCATTTTTGCACCCTTGAGAATAGTATTCTCAAAGTCTGAATACAGCCCCAACTCCATTTGCACCCAGCGATTATCCAAATGTTAACCTCCCAAATGCCGCTTCCACCAGAACGTCTTCCCCAAATATACCATCCCACATTATTGCTGGGATTAATCAAAATCTGAGAGATGGCACTGATTTCCAAGAACATGAACCAACAAGTTGGGTAAGGGCTATGAATGAGAAATGATCTGGTTAGGTTGGGTAGCCTTTTCTATCATTTAGAGCCTACAGTTAAAGTTAACAATTTTACATCTTCTTTGCTCAATTCCCCACTATGAGCAGTACAAAATAAAATTCCTCACAACCATATTTGAGAACAAACATGACCTACTTTGAAAAGTATTTAAATATTTTACACATCCTTGTGTTAATTGATAGGTGCTTTCATAGGCTCAATACATATTTTTTGGTCAAAAAAATAAATGTAGGTTATAAAAGAAACATTATGCACATTTACAATGCAAAAGTTGCTATAACAATCCCCAATTTACTCATGTCTGTCCATCCATCCATGCATCCATCCATCATCTGAGATAAATCTAGCAGATTCATGGCTGTAATAATCCCCATCCAAGCTGTGCAGTTATGGGAGGTAATGGAATGCCCTGTAATGTACCCAAGTTGCCTGAAAGCAAAGTAGATTCTCTGTAATCCCCATTTTCATGGAAATTTATAATGCCATAGGAATCCTCATGGTGCAATAGCTACCACCTCTCCTTATACTTCAAACTGGAGTTGTTTTTGTGCCTTTCTTTTGGGAGAGGTAAATTTGAGGGTAGTAGCCACTGTTTACAGTAAAGGGCTGTTAAAAGTGCTTTCAAAAAAAAAAAAAAA
>NW_004567132.1:6022326-6043245 GCF_000260355.1 Condylura cristata
CTTATCAATTGATTGCCTATGATTTATTGTGGGTTTTATTCAGCAAGAATTATGAGCTGTTACTAGTCTGCAGAAACCCAATAATATTTTTATTGGGTTTATCTTAATTTGAAAACATGTTCATAGATACTTGTCAATATTGTTTAATTTTATGGAGTTGTTTTTGTGCCTTTCTTTTGGGAGAGGTAAATTTGAGGGTAGTAGCCACTGTTTACAGTAAAGGGCTGTTAAAAGTGTTTCAAAAAAAAAAAAAAAACCCAAATAAGAAAATGTTATAAGCAGGAAAAACGGTGAAAACAAGAAGCAGTGTGCCTTGGGGAATGTCTCAAGGGTTTTCAGAATTGAATACAGTCCTTGGGGGATAAAATACTGGATGTGGGATGAAAGTAATGAGATTTTCTTGTACCTTTTTGACTAAAAGAATAAAGGTAGTCAAACGGCTTGTGATTTGTTCCAGGGGAATACATCATTGTCCACACATACTTATCGAGTTCTGTGGTCCTCCTGGACCCCAGTCATGTTGTTCTCAACCCCACATGTCTGAGCTCCACATAATGCAAATGTGAAAACTGCCTTCTCTAGGGCTCCCTCACTTCAGAGCTGACTGCATCCTTCCCCATGCCCCTTCTAAGGGATGCATTTTCTCGGTCATCTAGTCCATGGCTATGCCTTCAATTACCATCAATATTTATTGACAGTTTACTAGGATTAAAGTAGAATGGTGTCCTAAATATGTCTATAACATGTTGAGAGTTTATAGCCAAGCACCTACCCCCAAAAGAGCAATTTTTTTTTTAAGATTTATTTATGAATACATAACTGCAGTGCAGGATAGAGGTGTAGGGGCAGTGAAGTGATTCACCAAGAGACAGATTGGGGAGCAGAACAGGCGAATTGACTAAAATCCACTGCTGAGGGGAGCAGTAGGTGAGATAGGAGAGGCCTGCTGTGCCATGTGGGTCACCTTCCTAGTTGGGGCTCGAACTCCTGCTGCAGTGGCTGTGGATAGCTTCACAGTGCTGTGCTTTAACTCCTTGCACCACCAGGGAGGGCCCAAAAGTACTATTTTAACTTAAAGAAAAAAGAGAGAAGGGAGAAAAGGACAGGGGAAGAAAGGGAATGGGAGGGGTACAGATGGAGAGATCTGACTATTAATCTTGAGAAATCATTTAACCTAAGGCACGCCTCACGTGGGGGATAGAGTGTTCTTGGAGGAGCCAGACATGTGAGAAATATAAGAACACTGAAGTTGCCTTGCCGGACAGTCTGACGATTCCTTTTGAGCATCACTTGTCACACTGCTGTATGTTCTTTGGAAATGAGGAAGGCATGACCAAAAAGAGGGAAGGGCAAGATCCCAAATAAGACTAGAAAACTTTAGATTAACCATATTTTTTAAGCAAACCCAGGTGGTCTTTCATTTTATTTTTTGAAACTTTCATTTTTTTTTCCTTTCAGGTGGTCTTTTAATATGCTAATACTCATTGTGAATCTGCAAGACAGGGTAGTAGGAAATCACTTTCAAACTCATTTATTTGAAGAATTTTTTTTTTCAATTAAGTATTTAAACTGTGTCACTGCATGGAAAGTGACGTTTAACGGGGACTGACACAGTAGAGAAGTCGGTTCCCTTGGGCTTCTGCTATAATGCAAAGGAATAAATTATTGGATCAACTCTTAAGTCCAGTACTTTGTTAACACAATTCCTTCTTTGCCTTTTGATATGATTTTTGCTTTCTAAAGTAAAACAATTAAAAAGTATTAATTCTGCCAACTAAAGCCAATGACTTCAGTTGCAGCAGGGAGATAAAGGCCTGACGCGCACAGTATTTAAGGGTCTTCACAGAGCACTGCTTACTAGTTATCCTCTTGGGGACAGCAAGAAAATCCTAGTACACAGAATTCATAGTTGGAATGACCTAGTCATGAGGTCAGTTTTTTTTTTTTTCATTTTAGTGACTTAACTGAGAGGGTTGGTATCCCTCTGTGTTATACAGCTGGGGAAATATATGTTCCCAGCACCATCAGAATCAGAAGAAAATCCATTGCAGATTCCTTCTTTTAATTCAAGGTGCCATCAGACTGAAATGCTGCACGACTCCTGTGCTTCCTCCAAATTAAGTGACTGGAGGCAATTTTCATTCTATTTTAAATTTTGTCTTTTCTACCAATAGCACAGGATATCCCTCTCTGCTCCATTACCGTGGATGGTGACGGTTTTTGACTTTGATTTACGAATTAGCTTTTTAAAGCATCGTGTTCACGCAAGTGGACTCAGGCCCTCAGAACTAGGTCAGGCATTTGCTGGAGGTCATTACAAGGCTACAAAATGGAGCATGCTTAATTCTGTTATTTCTGAAGATTTTTTTTCTCCTCTCTCATGTGCATAGAAGACAATCAGTACTTAATTAAATTTTGGAACTGTTCCTGAAAATTTCAGACTGTCAAAGATGCATGTGACCTCCTTTCACCCATGTCACCCAGGAGAGGCTTAAACAAAAGCCTGTGAAAGGAACGAAGTGAGCTTATCGACCAACGCCTTGAGAAACTACACCAATTGTTGCACTTCTGTTTTAAACACCCATGCTTAACATATTTCAGCAAGAAAATCCTAGTACACAGAATTCATAGTTGGAATGACCTAGTCATGAGGTCAGTTTTTTTTTTTTTTTTCATTTTAGTGACTTAACTGAGATTAACTAATAATGGGATGATAGGCCTACAATTATTCAGACAGAACTCACTGAGTGAGAGCTTTAATCTAAGAATGAGTGTGGACTCCAGTAGCCAGGTCCTGCCCTCCAAAATGAGGCACTCAGTTCCCCAACTAATAAATAGGAGGTGAGCAAAACATGGATATCTCTTCTCAGAGTCCTTAGTCTCCTTATCAGGGTCAGGACCTACTCCAGAAGCTATACACACCCATCCAAGGGGATAAAGAAGGTGTCTTTCAATCCAATTGGTAGACCACTCTGACCTCCCAGCTGCAGAGATACTTTGACCAAGGGATCAGTCAAAGCCTTTGTTTTTATTACATGATAGTCCTGCTGCCCTCTGGACAAACCCTGCTCCTTGCATACCTCACAAGGTCTTTTTTTTTTTTTTTTAAGATTTATTTATTTATGCACATAAGAGCTGGGGTACAAAAAAAAAAAAAAGATAAGAGCTGGGGTACAGGCCAGAGGTGCAGGGGTGGAGGTGAGAAGAGTCACCAGAATGGGAAGCAGAACAGGCAGATCTACTGAAATATACTGTTGTGAGGAGCAGCGGGTGGGTCGCGAAGTTCACCATGCCTCATGGGTCACTTCCCTGGTCGGGGATCAAACCTGTGCTCATACTACAGTTGATGTGAATAGATTCACAGCGCTGCACCTTAACCCACTGCACCACCAGAAAGAGCCCTCACAGGTCCTATTCCTAGAACTGTTTCCCAGTCAACTTCCTTCATGCTGACCTCGATCTCAGAGCCTACTTCCCAAAGACAGCGACCTGCAACAGCTTGGATTTAAAGCCCTAATGTATCTTTATACTCTAGGCCAGAGTTTCAGATATCCTATAGGACACAGTTATATGTGCTATATGTATAATTCTGTTATTTTCCTGATGGTAGAACTTTTGAAGGAAGACAGACATAGTAGCCACACTTTAGAAGATGTTAAGCAACTCCCTGGCCAGAGCTTAATAGAAGAAATAGAGGACAATGTCTCATTATAGAAAGTTCCTTTTCAGAGAGTGAGGAAGAAAGTGTTTATCAAGGTGAGCTATGTCGACAATCAACTATGGGCAGAAGCTATCTTATTAATGAAGGGGAAGGAACAATTTGTAATCTATCTGGGATTTCTTATCAATTGATTGCCTATGATTTATTGTGGGTTTTATTCAGCAAGAATTATGAGCTGTTACTAGTCTGCAGAAACCCAATAATATTTTTATTGTGTGGCATTATCCCAACCCTGCCCTACTTTATCTTGATTTGAAAACATGTTCATAGATACTTGTCAATATTGTTTAATTTTATCAGGACACTGTTACCTTGTCTCCATAAACTCACACTGACTGTCATCGGGTCATGAAAATATATGAATTTATCCCATTTAAGTAATGGAGGAATTAGCTTTATATGTAAAACACATAGAAAAGTGTGTGTGATGTGCAAACCTAAGAGTTTGAAGGGGTGAAAAACTGAGAATTCCGGGAAATGTGGCATTCATTTGTATGGATCATTGTGTGCTAGTTTAATCATTTTAAAATAGAGATAAACCTGATATAAAAATCAGGCAAGTAAACAAAGCATGCCCTTCTGGTGGGAAGAGTCACTCAAGAAATTCAACCATATACCTCAAGGCTACTGCTGGACACAGAATCCCAATAATGGTAGCAACAAGATCAGAATGGATGGTCTGCCTAGGCTCTGAGGAGCTGATGACCAGATGGAAGGCTTTCTTCTGCAGAGAATGTATACGCTTCTATCTGAGTGGCGTTGGCAATGAGGTCATTTACAAGTGAAGCTCTCTTTCTTCTTGTTGTTATATTTGAGTCATCATCACATTTTCCACCTCTCTCTTTTTGTTTCTATCTTAGGAGATATAAACAGATTTATCTCCCAGATCAATAATTCAAGTGTTTCTAGTTAATTTAACCTTCCGATATAATTTCAGAAATTGTATTCTTAATTCTAAGGACACTTTCTAAGAACTTATTAATTTCTAAGACTTATCTCAGATTACTTATTTTTCATAGCACTCTGCTTTATATATAATGGATCAGTGTCGGGCCCTCCCTGTGGCTCAGCAGGTTAAAGCACTGTACTAAGAAGCTTAAGCCACTTCCACATGAGTTCGATTCCCGCCTGCCCCGGAGGAGCTCCACATGGCATGGCAGACCTCTCCTGACCCGCCCGCTGCTCCCCTCAGCAGTGTACTTTGTGATCTGCCTGTTCTGCTCCCGTCTCTGTCTCTGGTGAATCCTCTCACCCTCCGCATCGCTGGCCTGTACCCCAGTTCTATATGAATAAATAAATAAATCTTATATGTATATATATATATATATATATATATAATGGATCAGTGTCCTACTAAATCATTCTGGAGTTTTCACTTAGTATACATAACATTTTCTTCTCCTGGTCCTATTGTTGTTCCTTCAGAGAAGAGTCCTGTTTTTTTCTTCTGTAGTTATACACTTAATTTGGTTAAAGTGCATCAGAATAGTTTGATTTTTCACATGCACTTATGAATGAGGGACTACATTGATTCTTGCAAAGAAATGGCATTGGTTATAGAAGACTGCAATAATTCTCAGTTCTACATAGGACCTCAATAGTTCTCTCTCCTTAATGGTAAAGCTGGTTCTGAGCTCTTATTACATGAACACAGTCACACAGAGGAAGTCTGATTCTGTTTTTGGTACAAGGCTGTAACAACCTAACAGCATTCAGACACGTTGACAGCAGTTTTATTTATTTATTTATTTTCAAAAGGAAATCTATGCAACACTCACCTAAAAATCAGTTTAGTCGTGATAAAAATGCCTATTTATGACTTCCTCCCTAAGAATCTCCTTACATACTTACTTGGAGTCCACATTACTTAACAATACAATAACTTGACCTGTTGCACAGGAGAGTCAGAGAAGCACAGTGTTAACAGATAAGCAACATGCAACCATGGTGCTTACATGATGTTAAATAAGTACAAACTCAGATACCAAATCCAGAAGTACAGCCAGTATTTATTCCAATGATTTTGTTATGGAAACAAAATGTTTAAAAAATCATTGTAGAGAAGTTATATATAGGTAATTTAATGCTAACAACTGCCATAAACATGTTTAGCCTTCATTTTATAAATGAGAAACGGAACCTCAAAGAATTGTACTTGGGAACACAGATTCAATAAGTGGATCACACCTTTGACTTCACTGAGGCTTTCTGTCAGGCTGAATAATGGCTCTGAGCATATCCATGTTCAAATCCCTGAAACCTTTCATGTTTCTACATGACAAAATGAACTTTTTAGATGTAATTAAGGATTCTAAAATTCAGATGGGTCCCAAATAAAAGCACATGTATCCTTATAAGAAGAGACAGAAAGTGGACTCCAGACAAGATGGCAAAAAATGTGAGTAGTAAAACAAGAAGCTGCCCTGCTGGCTTTGAAAATGGAGGAGACCACAAAACAAGGAATGAAAGAAATGCAGCTCTAGACAGTGGAGAAGGCACGAAGCTAGATTCTCCTCTAGAGCCTACTAAGCATGCTTGACCTTATTTGCACTTTAATTTTGGCTAAGTGAAAGTAGTTTTAGATTTCTGACCTCCAGAAATGTAAGCAAATCAATTGGTATTATTTTAAGTCAAGTCTGTGGTAATTTGTTACAGCAGCCATGAGAGATGAATGTAGGCACTCATTAGGACGGTTCACAAATAATCTAGTTCTCTTCCAAAACCCATAAGCTTGTGCTTCTCTGTCATTGAAGTTAGGAGTAATCTTGTGACCTCCTCTGGCCATTAGGATGTGAGCAGAACAGACATGTGTTAGTTCGGAGTGGCAGTTTTAAGAGCCAGTGCACGGGCCCTCCCTGGTGGCGCAGCGGGTTAAAGCACAGCACAAAGAAGCTTAAGCCACTTTTGCATGAGTTCGATTCCCGCCTGCCCCCGAGGTGACCACATGGTGAGGCAGACCTCTCCTGACCCGCCCAGTGCTCCCCTAGGCAGTGTACTTTGTTGATCTGCCTTTTCTGCTCCCTGCTCTGTCTCTGGTGAATCCTCTCACCCTCTGCATCTCTGGCCTGTACCCCAGTTCTGTGTGAATAAATAAAATAAATCTTAAAAAAAAAAAAAAAAAAAAAAAGAGCCAGTGCACAAAATTCAACACATTCGCTTTTCCCTTTTGTGATGATCTCAGAAACACAGGCTGAAGGGGAGTTCCCATTAACCTTGGTCCCTGAGTGATTATGGTTAGCAGAGCCCCCTGGCAACTAATGCTGAACATACAGCAGGAAAAAGCAGTCAACTCTTGATCAGCTTTGGGGGCTGCTTGTTAATGAAGCATAACCCAGCCTATCCTGGCAAAGACACATTGTCAAATGTGTGCTTATTCTACAGAACCAAGATTTCTTCTACATGTGCTTCTAGTTATTCCCCCTTTCTCTGCCTCCCATTATATTACTAATATTTTACAGTCATTGCTAACTGCACAGTTATGAACAGACTATGATGTATACTATAGAACCACTGGTCAAATATTTGAGGCAGGTGTCCCTTAAAAAATTAAAACTGGGGCTCTCCCCAGTGGTGTAATGGGTTAAAGCACTACATTATGAAGCTCTCCGAAGCCACTGCAGCAGGAGTTTAATTCCTGGCCAGGAAGTTGACCCACATGGCATGGCAGACCTCTCCTGACAACCCACTACTCCCTCAGCAGTGTACTTCAGCAGATCTGCCTGTTCTGTTCCCCACTCTGTCTCTGGCAAATCCTCTCACCCACCACATCTCTAGCCTGTACCCCAGTTCTGTAAGCATAAATAAGTAAATCTTTAAAAAAAAATTGAAACTGCACCTCAACTTCCCTTTTACACCTAAGCTCCACCATTCACTTTTCATAAGAGAATGGTCTGTTTGATACCATCAGAGAGGTAACCTTCTCTTTCCCTGTACAGTGGGCATGAGAAAGCTGTGTTCCTATGCTGACATCAGATGTGAGAGGTCCAAAGTGTCCAGACATCAGATCAGATTTATAATCACAACCCAATTGTAGGTTAGTCCATATAGGTTACCCCTTGAAATTCTCCCACACAATACCTGTTATCCTTGCTTGCTTCCCTTACTCAGAGTATATGTGCTGTTCTCTTAGAATATCCCAAAGAGAAAACTATCTTAGAAACACCATCGCCTGCCCCCCACCCCCCAACTCTCACCTCTAGCCCTGAGCATGGCAGATTATGATTTACAATTAATTAATTTCTTTTTTTTTAAAGATTTATCTATTTATGAATACAGAATTGGGGCACAGGCCAGAGGTTCAGGGGAGGTGAGAGGATTCACCAGAGGCAGAGTGGGGAGCAGAACAGACCGACTGAGGGGAGCAGTGGGCTGGTCAGGAGAGGTCTGCTGCATCATGTGGATCACCTCCAGGGTGGGGATCAAACTCATGCTAAAGAGGCTTTAGCCTCTTAGTTCTGTGCTTTAACCCACTGGGCCACCATGGAGGGCCCAGTGAATTGATTTTCTTTAAGGGGGTTAAGTCCAAAAGTACCTACTGTAGACAGGATTGTGTTACCCTCACATGGGGCTGTACTGGGCCATGGAATGTGAAGATCCATCTCTCCTGAAGCTACGGTCTGAGATGGATTTAGAAAATCATGAAAAATGCCAATTACAAAAAAACAAGCTAGCAAAACCCCATTTCAAATGGAAGCCCTGCCTTTATTGGTGAAAAGATCTGCTAAAAGCTGTTATTTGAAATATCTGTAGATAGTTTGGATCTGTGAATAATTGCTATCTGCACATCTCAAATTCTTTACAGTTTTCTGTTAGACATATCTGCACAAGGCTATAAATAGTGAAGCAATGTCGCTCACTGTATAATACAGTCTCTCTGCTTTTACAACTCATCATGAACTTCTATGTAATTTATTTTTTATTGAAGAATTCCAATTAATGGCTTCCTGGTGATTTTAAAGCCTCAAATTATCAGTCTCTGAAAACAAAGCAGAGAACATAATTATCATAAACTGAGAATTTTTCATTTTGAAGCTTATCTGTTTGTGCTAAGTATCTTGTCTGTAAGTAATTAGTGCCTTTATTTTTTTTTCAGTAAAAATAATGACCATTCTATGCTACACATCCAAATTTTGTTAACTGCTAGATGTACTGTATGTATTATATTTGAAAATGGACCACCTTGGACTAGTTTTAAAGTATTTCATCAAATGATAATAGCAACAACAAAATACATCTGTTTGTCAGAATAAATTATGTGGCATGTATTTAAAAAACCTATTATATCCATTTGCTTTCTTTCTAAGAATAAAAGCCTCACAAAAATATGTACTTGCCATTTATTACCAGGGCTGCATAACAAGAAAAGACCCGTTTTATCTTCCATTTATAATTTCTAACTGCTAATCAAATTGATCAGCCAATAGCATGGTTGTAGAGAGTCTTTCAAACGACCATTTCAAAATGTTTTACTAGAGATAAAACAAAATTCAATGAAATTAAACCAATTTTAATGACAATGTGAGCCAAACATTCCTTTAAATATTCTAAGAACTCAAGTTTCCCTGTTTTAAAAGAAAAGAAAAGGGGAAAGAAAGGTTCTACTGATGAAACAGGAATTGCTACATCGTAAGAGAGACTTATTTGTTCAGACCAAATACTGCCCAAGAGCAATTAATTCTTCCCAGTGGATAGGAAAAATGACTTGATCCAGTGGTTGGAGCAGTTTTCTTCCTCTTAAAAAAAAAAAAAAAAAAACTTTTTCAAGCTGTAAAACTAATACTTTCCTTTAAAAAAAAAGTCTTGAAAACAGAGCTTTGTCATGCTGTGGGTGCATTTACCCATTATACAGATATATTAATTTCCCAACTTTTAATATTTTATCATGCCTATTCATAGAAAAAAAGATAAATAGAACATTTTTAAAATGTGATCTGCTTGTTTTACCAATTATTAGCATTTCATCATGATGAAATATTCTTTCAAAATGATTTTAAATATCTATATATTAATTTCCCAACTTTTAATATTTATCATGCCTATTCATAGAAAAAAAGATAAATAGAACATTTTTAAAATATGATCTGCTTGTTTTACCAATTATTAGCATTTCCTCATGATGAAATATTGTTTCAAAATGATTTTAAATATCTGAGTATTTTTTTGTAGTGCAATGTATATTGTTTAACTATGATGATAAATGAAGAATCAATAAATAAGTCGGTAGGTAATCTTTTTAGTACAACTCTTATTATTTCCTTAGGATAAAAACATAAAAACTACTATGAGTCATAGGTTTGAAAATTTTAAAGTTATTTTAAAATATTGCTATGTGGAAAGATAGCCTCAGCTTATTTCCTCACATCAATGAATGAAAAAGCACTTTTGTCCACATATAACAACAGCAAGAAATATACCACTGTTGCTTAAGTTTAATAATAAGGCTTCCTTAATAATAAAATGTAGCATTTTATGATTTTTATTTGGATTATTGACACTACAAGCTTAAATATATTTAGAATACTTATTCTTTCTCTCTGTGTGTGTAGTGTATATGTGTATACTATTCTCATATTTTGAAAGAGGATTAGGATTTTTCAAATCCGTTTCTAAGAGCTTATTGGGAAACACACCTCTTGTCTTACTTATCACAAAAATTTCACCTTCATGTCACTTGCTTCTCAATTTTATTTATGCTTTTGACATATAAGTGTTTGAATTTTTATACAGTCTATTCTATTTTCTCTTTTTGATATCTACAATTGTTTAATATTTCAAGTCCTTTCCCACTGAAGGTAAGATAAATATCTACTTATATGGTCTTTGATGACATTGTAATTTTCACTTATCTCTTTATTGATAACTTATTTCCATGTAGAAGAAAGGGTAATGTTCTAACATTTTAATTCTAAGTTGTAAAGTGACTTTCCTAACACCATTTGTTGATCAACCATTTCCTTTTCTGGAGATGTGTGATAATACATCTTTCACATTCTACATTCCCCTAGATTTGAGTGTGGCTCATGGCTATTTTACCCTACAGATCCATCTGGTACACTGTTTCAATTATTTGGTTTAGTTACAGGTTTCACTGTCCAAAACAGAATTCTCATCTCTTCTTTTACAAAATATATTGCATACTTTTTATTGTTTCTTCCCCAGATGATTTTGCAATCATTCTTTACAGTAGATAAATAATCTCCTTCTCAAAATTGCACCAAATTAATCTTTAAGAATTAGGAAGATTGACAATCAGCCAATTTCCAACAATCAGCCTTGCATCCATGAATATGTTATAATTTTGCTATTAATTACTTAGTGTCTCTCAGTAAATTTTTATGGTTTAATCATATATTTCCCCATTTATCCTGTTCTCTATTGAATCCCTAGCCCTTGGAATTCACAAATTCATTTTCTGTGGATTGAAGTAGCTAATTTATAGGTAGTCCTAAGACTAAGACTTAGGTCTACCACTTACTTGCTCTGTGATCTGGAATGAGAACCTAAGCATCTCACATTCTCAGTGTCCTCAGTTGGTAAAACAACCATTTGGGCCCAAGAAAAGTTTCATGAGAAGAACTCATCCATGAGAAGCAGCAACTTACATATCTTAAACGCCAATAAATATCAGTGAATCCTGTAGCGACACGGGCAGTGTGTGGAAAGAAGAACCAGTCACACTGTAGCTACGGGTAGACACACTTGGCCTGATTATGACTCCAAAACCTGAAGTTGATTCATATAGAAAAAGTTTAAATAATTACTGTTTGTGACCGAGAAGCATTTGTCTTTGGGTCCCACAGAACCAGAACTGGGCTCAGAAAAGCCCTATATACCTGGTGGTTTTTGCAGGGATGGAAAAGAATGTGATGTGATCAGAGCCAGGGGACCGCCAGGGCATGGGAGCTTTCTTTGTAAGCATCAACAACCCCAAATCAAATGGAAGAAAGACAACAAAGAGTATTTCTGGAAGAAGTATATTAAACTCCTCCTCAGTTCAAATACAGACCATATTACCCCATAAATAAAGTGGGAAATTAATAGAATAATCTAAAGAATTCATATTTTCCTCCAAAATCAGCCCACCACTGGGCCTGAAGTGATCTGAGTACACTGAGATAGTTGGGTCCAAATGCCCTAGCTGGATAATAGTTTCCACTCTATGCTTCAGTATCCATGTAGACCCAGCCACCGTGCCTTAAAAAAGCAAAGGACTAACTTTAGCCCCTAGTCCTGTTTTCAATAAAGTCTTATTTTAATAGAAACACTGTGTCTCTTTTCCAAGTCCCCACCTTTTTTTAGGCAGCCTGCCAGCTGAAGGCAGAAAGAATTCTAACACATTGTCCCCAAATTCCAGGCAGATCACAAAAATAAACTGTCCCAGAATGTATTCCTTTTAAGAAAAATTGCTTATTCAAGGCTTGCTTTTCTTGTTTGCCTTCCTTCTTCCCTTTCCAAACACTTTTTCTACTAACCTCATGCTGTAAAGTTGCCATCTGTCTCAAACATACACATACACAAAAGGGAAATCCACTTACAATGAATACTGGAAAGAAGAAAAATAAAGTTGGTTATAAGTGGGTGTTTGCAGCCTCTGAGTTTTCCAACCCAGTGGCCAAAATCTGAATTACCTTTCAACCCACTGTCTCAAGTCCGACAATCAAGACAGAAGTAAAGATAATTAAGTGGCCATGTTGCTTTGAAATAATTTTTGTACAATGTTCCCAAGGGGATCCATGATAATGACAACACCATGATAAAGGTATAGTCAGGCATTACACTTTATAGTAAGAAAATTGAAGTCCAGAGAGGCAAATCTCTATGAAGGTCTCCGGTTAGTTAAAAATTTTTAAGTTTGTGTATCAGGAATCCCTGGAGCAGAATAATCCCGGACACCCGTTCAAATGTTCCCTTTGCAGCATAAACTGGACCAGACCATTCTTCTGATGAAAAATCACCCAGTGGTCACCCACTTCAACTAGAAAGAAATTCACAGTCGGGCTTCATGCACCTCGCCACAAACTGCAGGTCTGTGTCTCTGTCTCTGTCACCCTCACACGTCAAGGGCTGGTCTTATGCTGTCAGAGTCTGCCCACTGCTCCTTCTCTATGGTCCTCACTCACAAGAAGGTCTGTCTGGGTCTCTGCCCAAGATGCTCCCTCTGCTGGGAAAGTACTCTTGTGGTGATTTCTTCATCCCTATTCCAGGCTTTGAAAAGCCACCTCCATCCATATGAGCAAATGCATCCTCACACAACCACGTGTCCAGTTGCTGTTTATTATCTTCATTATTTATCAATGACGTTGGTTACTTCCCCAGCCCCTCAACTGTGTACCTGTGCATCCGCTCACACGTTTGATACAAAGCTTGTGAAGATAGTAATTTGTCTTCTTCAAATGACTAAGAACAGTGTAGAATATGAAGATTCATTCAATAAAAGGCAGCAGATTTCGCTGCACCTCAGGCCTCCAGAGTTCCTATCTAGAGCAGCGGCCTGGAGGTCTTCGTTTATGTTATGTTCCTAGATGACGTGAAAGCATCTTCATGGTTCAAAATTTGAGAGGGTGATGTTTCTGACTGGCCAGACACCTTGACTTCCCTTCATACCAAATTGCAGTTTCAAATGGCTGGTATATTTCAAACAGTTGCTCTAGCAGGAAAGTTGTCTGGAGATTCATACAAGGCTTTCACTGTAGACGCAGATTAAGTGGCACCTTTTCCAAACTCATATTTCCACCTCCAATGCAGGCTTGGGCATTGATGGAAACCTCATAATTAATTATTTGTGCAGAGTGAGGGGGCAGCCTGCTATAGGGGTTGGGCTTCATTCTCCATTGACTCTCTGACTAAGTGAGGGGTCTTGGAAAAACTTAATTTCTGAGGCTCTCATTCCCCATCCAGAAAACGATAGTGTTAGGACAGGATATATCTGCAGTTAATTTGTGCTCAAATAGTGTATGTGCCATCCATGGGAGAATCCTTGAAGTTGTGTTCAGTACTGTGAACAGACTCCCAGCAGCTGGCCTTCATGCCATCTGGTCCTGGCCAATCACAACTGCCCACTGCCTGTGTGAGCTGAGCATTGTGTTTGGTGTCGGAAACACAAGACAATATCCCATTCACTTTGGAGGGAAAAAAATATATCTGTTCTGAGTCTATCTAGTTCCACTTAGATGCTGGTCAAAGGTGTTTTGGTTGGACACCTGCTTGAATGAGTAATTGTTCTGTTAGAAAATTCTAACATCTATCACTGACCAGCTAGAATGTTCTGCCCTTCTTATATACACATGCACACATTTTGGGAGAACCTACTGAAAGAAATCCCCGATTGTTCTTTTGAGGAACTCTAACGCTAGAATGTCAAACCTTCATGTTTTAAATTGAAAATTAGGGTAGAAAAAAAAAATCACCCTGATATTTCCAAAGGAAACAGGAGGCTGTCTTTATTTATCAGAACTGGCCTGAGGCAGTCTCTGATATCCACTGCCAGAAAATTCTTTGAAAGAGGAGCCAACTGGTTACAATGTGCCGGGGCAATGTCTGGGCAAGGAGCAGGAGTGGTGGACAACTAGTGGCAGGTAGAAGGGGAAACCAAAAAATGAGTAAAGGTATGACTGGGTTATCTCATGGGTATGCAGGAAGGTAGATACATGGGTTATATAAGCCAGTAAAAGGTTTGGAAAATATATAGGAGTGAAATTAATACCGAGAGTGTTAATGTTGAGTTTTTAGTAACAGAACATTCAGAAATTAGGTTCTCAATCTTGATTAAGATTTCTTAATAGTCTTCAATCATTAAAACATATTATGTGGACCCTTCCTGGTGGCACAGTGGGTTAAAGCACAGCACTAAGAAGCTAAAGACACTTTAGCATGAGTTCAATTCCTTCCTGCCCCAGAGGTGACCCACATGGCGTGGCTCCCCTCAGCAGTGTACTTCCTCAGTCGGCCTGCTCTGCACCCCACTGTCTCTGGTGAATCCTTTCACCGCCCCTGCACCTCTAGCCTATACCCCAGTTCTGTATGCATAAATAAATAAATCTTAAAAAAAAAAAACATTATCTACCACCACACATAAAATCCAATTTATTGTAAAAGGAAAACGTATCACCTGTTGAATTATAATTCCACCCCCTCTGCAGCATTACTTATATTTAAATGAGTTCAGATGACTAACATGTATGAATTAAAACATAAGCCACACGGGGTGCATGAGTACAAGCACATGACCTAATTCCTTAAGCTTTATATACAAATCAGTCTTCTTACTGTCACACTTCCTATGAAAGCAATAACCAATGAAACCATATTTCAAAGTTTTAAAATATGATCTACCATGTGCTTTACACAAGTGCTTCTGTGTACCTTTGAGGCCTAAGGATCCATTACCATAAATTTGATGAGGCCACAACACGTACTATGGGTCAACCAGCTTTCTTTTTTCAATAAACAAACAATGAGGTTGGAAAACAGACCTGGTTTTCAGCATCCCTAAACTAAAATGTGTTTTTCTTCATAAAACATTACCCAGTTATTAACAGTGAACCACAACATTGATACAAGTTTCCGTGAAGAAATTGTATATTTTTAATATTTCACTAACTCACATCATAGATGTGATAATAGAGTCTTAAAATATTCTTTAAAAGGCTGGCAGCAAAAGAAAAATACCGGATGGTTTTGTTCATAGCAGGAATATAATGGACCAGGTGAGAAAATAATAATAATAATAATGAGCAGCCATATACCAGAGACATTTTGTAGGGGTGGAGTGGGGAATGGGATCAGAAACGGTGGGGGGAGGGAAGTGCACTGGACTGTGGTGATGGCACACGGGTGACTTGGTAATGGAAAACCCACAGGGATTACAATTGAGATGAAAAAAAAATGTACAAAATGATGTAAAAATAAATTATTATTAAAAAAAAAAAGGCCTGGTGGCACAGAGGTTGCGTCTCACTGCTTGAGCCTGAGGGCTACCCCTGGCCAGGGACCCACATAGCACAGCAGACCTCTCCTGTCACACCACTGCTCCCCTCAGCAGTGTATTTCAGCAGATCTGCCTGTTCAGCTAGTCATTCTGTCTCTGATGAGTTCCCCCCACACTTCTGGCCTGCACCCCAGTTCTTGTATGCAGAAATATATATGTATATATATTTTTTAAGGCTGGAAGCATTACCAGTTGTAGAAAATGCTATTCAATAACAAATGACTCCTAAAGATTGGAAAGGGAATTATTAAATCCAATGGCTAATAGAATCATTATAATTTATCAGCTAAAGAAGGAAATCCATTGCTCACTACCAGAAACTAGATTTTGCCCCCATCAACTCAATAGGGTAGACTGCAAATGCTTAAAATATGAATGTTACAAATTGTACAAAGATCTCAAGATTTCTTTTCAGGGTGTTCTTAGCCAATGCCTTCAAAGGAATGGCTCTATGAAGTTGCCACTCGCCATCAAGGCTGCATTGAAGAACCTCTGTAATTCACTGGGTTCACTTAGAGAGGGGCTGTCCCGAGAAACCCTGATTTCTGACTCTTGTTCTTTGTGATCTGGTAATGTTAAAGAGGGGTGAAAGAAGATGGGAGTAAACAGATCCAGAATTTTCTAGGAAGACAGTCTAAACAAGGCTCTAGGAAAAGTCACTGAAAATGTCAGCCTAGACAACAGAGAAAGGTCCAGAAAGCAGCAAAGGCCTGGCATATACTTTTTCATCTAGTCAATCTGACCCTGGGCCCACTGCCATAATCTTTTTTAAGGTTAGTGGCGGGAAGGCTGCCGCCTGAATGTTTGCAGAGGTCTCCTAACATCCTCTACTGAGGAACTTTAAACCTCAGGTACTATTTCAGAGGAAACGGACAATACAAAAAACAGACAGAAAATTAGCCACAGCAGACCCTCGGTCTAAATAAGTTCCACTACCCTTTCTGAAATCAGTTAAAGAATAGAGTTGTTGGGGTCAAAGGAGGAAGTGCCTGTGCGTGCGAGTGCGTGTGTGTGAGAGAGTATGTATGTGAGTGGGTATTTCTCCAAATCAGGCCTGTGCCCAATATTTTAACAGATGCAGTCTGCAGAGATAGAAGTCATTTTTTTTTTTTTACTATTTAGCTAAGCAATTTAAAAATTCTTTGCAAAAAAAAATAATAATAATAATAGTAAGACGAACAAAATTGCAGCTATAGCAGGTCTGTAAGGGTAACTTAGTAAAATACTCAGCGGATGGCTGCAAACCTCTAATGGAAAGTTGTATAAGTGGCTGAGGCCAAAGTAGGCATTAATTACAATGAAAAATCAGTTTAGAGTAGGCCACAACTAAATTGGAAGCTGGTCCTCTAGGTAAAACAAAGAAAGTGAACAGCAGCCTCAGATTTGATTACATGGCAATACAAGAAAAATGTGCTGTATGTTGTCTATTATTAAAGCTGCTTTGGGGCCCTGTGTTGGGTGCCTCGGGGATTTTAATAAAAAATTAGTAATAGGTCTGCTGCCCTGGCTCACTGTGGCTTTTTGGAGTATTTGTGGGTTCAGGGCTAGTCCTACAGTGCAAATTAAGTCATTTCAGACGAGAAGCCTGGAAAAGTGTTATGTGATAGCAAAGTTCAAATACTGCACTTTGGCTCTGAAAGGACACAGTATCCCGCTGGAGGCTGATTCAGAATTTCAAAGAAATAATAAAATTTCATCGGGAGGAGGAAGAAATGAAAAGCAAGAAAAATGAAGCAACTGGTTGTTTTTGTGTCTTTGATTACTCTTGCCAAAGCCTAGCCCTGATATATAAACTGCGTGGGTACATAAAATATTGCCAATAAGTGAGTTAAAGGCAGACAAGGCAACTGTTAACCTGGGAGTTTTCTTTCTTTTTCTTTTTTCTTTTTTTTTTTTGCAAATGTTAACTCTATAACTCTTTTTATATTGATGTAGTGATATTAATAATATTGTCTTTATTACTAATATCACCACTGGGTCCATGGTATGACCATATATATCCTAGCCATGAAACATTAACAAAAGTTCACTCTGATTAAGCAATCAAACCTATAAATCCACATTCTTTCAAAATGAAAATGTCTGGGGCAAATTATTTTCTGCAAGACAGTTATGTGAAGAGGATATCTCCCAGCTTTTTTCTAGGTATACCAGAGTCCCTAGTTTTAGAATCCTAAAATAATGGTGTGAGGATTCAATAAATTGTCGGTGTTTGGAGAGGGGGTGTATTTCCAACCTGGACCCCTGCCCAACATCTCTAGAGGCTGAACATGGGGATGGTGTAGAACTCAGACAGATATAAGAAGCACACACCTAAGTAAGATTGTGTGTGTGTTGGTATGGGTAAAGCAGAGCAGGCCAGAGATTTGAGTCAGAAAATAATTAACTTTTGACCAAACCTTTTACAATTCTTTGTCATGTTCTTCTTCTTCTTCTTCTTTTTTAAATATAATTTTAAAAGCAAGGGAGATTTCAAATTCATGCCCATGAGGTATTTCCTCTGCCCAACTTATCTGTTGGTAAGGAGGGTTGGTCTGCATTGTCTAAAGTCAAGAGGCCTCGGGAAATCCCCACTGGCCTCAAATATCTTCTTCCCTTAAAAAGGGAAGATGACAATCATACCTGAAATTATAAGTTAAAGAGTCACTTCTTTAGTTAAAAAACTAATTGCTATACAGCTGAAGATTTTTCTGTAAAGTCCTCTTATAAGTCTTAGAGTAAATGAAGAATCAGAAAGTATAGGGAAAGAAAGAACAGGGGATCAGGGAAATGGGGAATTGGTCTAAGACGACTGCAAATAAATTTTATCAAAGACATACTTCTCTGAGCTCCTGTCTCAGAACCATAGTCTCGATAGAATCATGAAATCATCTTCTACTGATAACAAAGCAGGAAATGGAGAAGATGTCCTTCAAATGGGAAGACACTATGACCACAGAGCATGAGGGTCACATAGGCTTACCAAGCAATCACACCCCTCCTTTCAGTCCTACAACAGATATCTGTGGAGCACTTCCAAAGGCATCAGATGTGGCTCAAGGTATTGTGAAATCAAAAATGAAAAAAATAATCCCATTTGTTATCACCTCCCCAGGTCCCCAAGGGACAACATTTTATATAACTTTGCCCTTACCAAGCTATTGAAAAGTGGAACCAAAATCAAAAAAGGAACAAGAACAAATAAAATTATGTGAAATATGGAAAAGATATTAAGAAGGTCACAACTTATTCCAAGTACACAAAGACCTAATAATACTGACATTTGCACCAAGTGATCAAGATGATGACAGATGGCTGAAGCTCTTGCAGCACTTTGGTTGGGAGTGAGCATACAACTTTTTGTTTCTGATTATATACTTTTTAAGTCCTTGAAAACAACAAGTCATGTGTGCATCATGTATACATCAGCAATAATACTAACTAAAAAAAAACTGCCGTATAATTTTGTATTGATAATACCTCACATTGTCTTAAATATTTTCAAAGTAGGCCGCTCACTTTTTCAGAAGTTACATAATGGTTTGATAAGGCTATTTTCAATGTATCTCTTGTTCAATAAATAGCATTCTACTAAGTTCTGAGATACATATATAAATCCAGGAATCTCAGAATAAAAACCTCAAAATGGAAAAAATCACATATTGAGATTTGAAGTAATGATAGACTATTTCTGTTTATACATATATATTTCTAAAGACTTTTTAAGGCTCATCCTTCAAAATGAAGCCTTTTTATTCCATAATTCCTCATAAACAGAGGATATTTAAATTGTAAAAATTTTCAATCTGGGTATGTTTTCCCAGTCTTTATGACTTTTTTTCTAGACCTACATCATCTGCACAAAACCTACATGTGAGGACTCAACTAAGGTCGCAGGTGCTCAGTACTTAAATAAGTATACATACTCCCATATTATGCAAGCACTTATATATGGAAATCAGAAATGCTATCGAAATTTAAATTGAATTCACTGAATCAATCCCTGGCTCCAAGATAAATTTGGAGAATAATATATTTTCTACTTAACTGAAAAGTTACAGAAATTTCTAGTGTAAGTCTCTCCTCTTCAAAGGGTTCTAATTGTTAAGCTATAAAACTTCCATGTTTAATGTTTTATAATAAGAGAAGTCTATAGAATTCAAGTCCTTGAATTTTAACAATACCTCAAAATCAAAGACTATCTATTTTAGGTATTATTCAGAACTGAATCCCCATTATAAATGACCGTATCTCACAATGCCAATAAATACATATTTGCTTGACTAGCTGATGGCTATATCAGAAATGTGGTAACACTCAGTGATCATAAAAAGATGACCATTCTTAGCATTTAGGAGCTGCAAGGAATATATAAAGGTAATATTATTATGTCAAGTTTCCTCTTTGAGACAAGTCTTTGGAGTCAACAAAAGTTTTTGTGTCTGTGTGTGTATATGTGTGTGTTTAAACTTTATTTTGGTCTTTAGAAATAAATCTCAGTCCCTCCATTCAAAACACCCATCTAACAAGTGAGGCAGGTAGTGTGAAAACAATACAAAATATTAAGTGTCAAAGTATCTCTAGAAACAAGTGTAATGGCAGCATGGTACAGACAATATTCTCCTTGTGCTTCCCAAGGATGTGTAGTGAAAAAACTGGACGGAAAATTGGGCCCACGTCCAACTGCAACTGCCAGTCAGAAATCTTTGGAACTTTTGCAAGTAGTTTCAGAGGAATTATGAGATACCTCAGAGCAGAGGACTGAAGAGTGAAAAGTATACGTTTGTGAGTTATAAATAAAATAATTTTGAAAACACTTTTTTGAGAAGGAAGGATTTGAGACAAATCAGGTTTTCACATGAAAAATATATGAGGTCACCCACATGGAAAGAGAAAAAATACTGCAATGGTCCAGAATTCAGGGTGCAATTTAGAGGCATTAGTCTTGAAAAGAGGAAGGAGTAAGAAAGGAAAAAGGTAAACATATACTTGGAATTAAATAGTAAAGGAAGTTGGGAGCGCTGTTACATAATAAAAATAATAAGAGCTACAACTGAGGACTCTACTATGTTTTGAGTGCTTTGAAGATATTATATTAGTTGTTAATTCTTCCCCCAAAATCCTATGAAGTAAATGTTTTTTTTATGTAAAAGACCTTTAGTTTTCTTCTTCTTTTTTAAAATAATATAATAGTTTATTTTTACATCATTTTATACATTTTTTTTTCATCTCA
>NW_004567132.1:6044091-6062237 GCF_000260355.1 Condylura cristata
TATATTTTTGTGATCAGTCCTTTATCGCTACTTTTGTGTGAGAAAATGGTTTCCCAATTAGTGGGCTGTCTGTTTGTTTTTTGTAATGTCTCTTTTGTTGTACAGAAGCTCTTTAACTTGATATAGTCCCATCTATTTACCCTTGCCTTCATTATTGTGGCATTGGGTGCTCTAACTTTAAAGATGTCGCTGAAGTGTATATCATGTAGTGTTTGACCCATATTTGCTTCCAGGTATTTTATGCTTTCCGTTCTATGTCTAGGTCTTTAACCCACTTCAAGTTGATTTTTGTGAATGGAGTGAGGCAGTGATCTAGCTTCATTTTTTTGCATGTAGCTTCCCAGTTTTCCCAGCACCATTTGCTGAACAAACTTTCTTTGTTCCATTGTATCTTCTTTGCTCCTTTGTCAAAAATTAGCTGTCCATAAACTTGTGGGTTTATATCTGGGTTTTCTATTCAAATCCACTGGTCTGTATGTCTATTCATGTTCCAGTACCATGCAGTTTTGATTACTATGGCTTTGTAGTATAGCTTGAGGTTTGGGATTGTAATGCCTCCTTTTTTTTTTTTTTTCTTAGACATGAGGGTTTTGTCTATTCGAGGTCTTTTGTTGTTCCATATAAATCTCATCAATATTTTTTCTATTTCTTTGAAGTAAAGGTTTTTAGGAAAAGGAAGGTTTATAAGGACAAAGATGACTAGTCAGGATCCCACAGTGATTTGGGAGCCAGAATTCTAATGTAACAAAGCCCAGAGATGTCATTTTTCTACATACCAGACCGTTATCCACATCTAGCTTTGTTTATGAAAATAGATGGCAAATTTCTCACCAAGAGAAAAAAGGATAAGAAAAGAACTGATAGTGTTAAACAATTTATAAAATATAAAAATAATGTATCTGAAAATAAAGGAAAGGGGTAAACATAATTAAAAGTACATTTTTAGTAGCTTGAAGAGATCAGGTTAGGTAAGGAATCAGAAATTTTATTAAATAAAAGTTGTAACTTTTTTTTTTTCATCTGGGCAAGAAAAAGAGACAAAAGTATTTGGGCTGACCTGAACTTGGAGGGGGAAAAAGTTTATAACATACTCAAGATGTGAGACAGAATATAGTTAAAATGACTGAGTATTGTGCAGTCAGATGGGGGGAAGTGACGATAAATGGAAGGTTAAGGATAGGTACAGTGATGAAATGATCTTGGCAAAAATAAACTGACATGAAGACATGAAATGTATGGCTATAGATGGTACCTGAAGAGGAAAAATCTAGTTACCACTGCAAAATTACAAAATTACAATCTGAGCCATTCATATGACTTGTTGAAGAAAGATCATGGGAGAAAAGAACACCAAGGAAATATATCACTAGCATGTTAGTGTGTTATCTAAATGGAACTTGGATAGACTTAGGGTAATGCAGGAGACTTACTAGACATTACTAGACTTACTAAATTCTAAAGGAAATTGTAGAAATTACTGAAACTCTGCAAGTACCCATGAAGAAGATGAGCGGGTGGGTGAAGGGGAGGATGGATAGTAGAGTACAGATGGATAGTGAATAGAAAGTGGGCAAGTACTTCAGAGAAGAACATTTGTTTGAAAATTCTCTCAGCAGTGTATTTCAGTCAACCCTCCTGTCAACCCTTTCTCTGGCAAATCCTTTTACCCCCCCACACCTCTGGCCTGTACCCCATTTATTGTATGTATGAATAAACCTTTTTAAAAAAGGAAAGCAATGTGCATGCTTAAATTAGCAAAATGAATTAATTAATGTAAAAATTGTTCCTCATAAAAATATACTACCTTTCTCTTAGAGAATAATTGATAACAATCAAAACCAAAAAGTTTCCTAAATTAAAAACAACAACAAAGTGATCTTGCTTACAAAGTGATATTATGTGGCTAGTGTTGTACAATTTTTATGTTCCTTCATACTATCTTATGGCTTCCAGATATTCTCCAGTGAACATATATGCAATATAGAATGTTAATAGTTTAAGGAAATATGTATACTATACTATAAGCATAAAAGATACTATAAATCATAAGTATACTTTGGATCTTATTGAAAGTTCTAGAAATGTCTAATATATGCATGTATAAGCATATTATTCTGTATATACATATATATTTGTATTCATCCTTGTAAGTAGTAAGTGTGTATGTATATATATACATGTCACACACATGCAGATACATGTTACCTTTTACTGCTTACCCACTGGTATAACAACAACACAAAACTACCCTGAATAACTGAGCAAAATATCAGAATGTCTCTCAAATTCTGGGGTAGGCAGCTTCAACTAAGGAATGAACACATCCATATTGCTAGATGGATCTATACAGACCTTCTAAATAAATTTATTTTATATATCTTTCTCTTGATCCACATACCACTAGGCATGGGACTCTGCCTGGAGGAGGTCTTAGACCAGGGGAATTCCATTGCTTTCCTGCACACTGGTCTCTAGACAGGCAAGCCCAGGGACACAAGAACATAAAAGAGTCAGATGTAGAATGAATCTTCTTATGGAAGCAATTATGTGACATATTCTATTTGGTTTAAAGAACTAACAGAAGAGGAAGGAAGTCCCTCTTTGTTTGCAGGAGGGTTCCTGAAAATGTAACCTGGGAAGATTGTTCCACACCGCTCCAGAGGCTCAGGCCACAGGGGGAGCCCTGATTAGTTCTATTTTCAGATCTTTAAAGAAAAAAAAAAAGTATTGTTGCCTCAACAAAGATTCTTCTGCATGTGCTAGTATCAATAAACACTTTGATCAGGCATGTTTTCTAAGTCAGTAATTGACATCACACATATGATTTTAGACCAAAGTAAATTATTTCAAAGGGTAATAAATGCAGGAGCCATAAACATAGACAGCAACCCAACCACAAATTCCAACTTCAGGAAATTTAAGATCAGCATTAAACATATGTCCCAATATTTCACCAGCAACATGCCCTGATATGTTAACCTACAGAAAGTAAACATTTTGAAACTCCCCAAACCTGTTCTCACTGATTTTTCAGATTGTTTCTTCCAAACTCACATAGACAGAAGAAAAAATGGAAAGAAAAACTACATTGGAGATTCACCTTTATATGCATTATCTAGTCCTGTTTGTCTAGCCTTCCACTTACCTTATTTGTTCAAATAGAACCTCGGGGGGGGGGGGAAATTTTGCAAAACCCATTCATGGAAAATCCTAACATTTTTTTTCCTGCATTATTATTCAGTTAAACCAATGTATCAACTTTTATTACTGCTCTGACTACCAATGAACAGAAAAAAAGGGCTTGAATTTCATGACTCTGTGAATTTTCACCTTTCTTAAGTGTATACTAAAGGCCTCCTTAGTCAATATTTTCACCAATAGACAGTTGTAATTAATCCAAGTTTTACTTGAGCTAACAAATGATTCTTCTTCACAACAGCATGTAAGCTGATTCGTGAATTTGCTAATGCCCCCCCACCCCAGGATGCTGAGGAGCAAGGCCACAGCTATACAAACAAAATGGTGTGATAGAATAAGAGATACATTTGGCCTTTGTTCCTGGGTCCTGACACAGAGCTCATAAATCCCTTAGAACTTTGTGAATGCTGGCAATGTCTTTTGTTTCCTATTTGGAGATGTTTGGGGTATACCTGAGCTCATGATAATGAGATAACCTGGGGTGGGCCACCTAAAAGCTTCAGGATGGGTCTTGTGAACAGAGAGAATGAGTTATTTGATGTTAGATCTTTCATCCACACTTGCCAAATTCTAGGAAGAGATGGGGCAAGGGAAGGGAAGAACTGGGGGCTGGAGTTCTATAATGATATTTGACTGATGTCTATTCTGGCTCCAGGTAGATTATGTCAGAACCGAATTAAGCTGCAGGATACCCAGAGGGTGCCACTAAGAACTGGAGAATTGCTTAGTAGTAATACACTGGCCGGCACCCCTTGCTACTTTTTAAAGTACAAGGAAGAATTTTAGCATTTCTAGGGACCCCTCCCTGGCATGTGGACAAGGCACTCCAGGTCTGTGTTGCTAGGTGCATTATGGAGCTCACAGGGCCTCAGTGTTGCAGACTGACCTGACCCAAGGCTGCTGGAATAAACACACAGTTTATAACATTCCATAACATTCCACTCGCCCAGATCTAGGGATTAAGAGAACTCACTAATGTTCCTGATTTGGGAGCTGAGGAAATACAGAATACACTTCTAGGACTACTGGTCTCAGGATTCAAGCAAGTCCAGTAAGGCTAGATACGCCCCAAACGACATCTTATCTAAGTTTCCCCTTTCCCAGGCTTCCTTTTTGTCATAGACATACCCTAGAAGAGCAAAAAACTGATTTAGCCTGATTAAGAGTATCTGTACTTGAATTATCCCCAGCTTCTGGATTAGCCCCCAGTCTGGAATTAAGGTACAGATATACAGAGACAACAGTAGAGAGGGACAGAGACCTTGATAGATTACTGACATAAGCCCAGGCCTGGGAATTAAGAATCAGCAGTTGAACTGACATGGGTTTCTGTGCAGCACTGAAATATCTACCTATATAGAAATAAAAATCTGTAGGGTAAAAATCATCACAAAGACTATGGGATAAGGGAGATGATGCAGACATATCTGAAGTTGATCTATTCTTTTAGCTCTTTTTAGCTCAGTGTTTCCAGTACTGGGGGAGTAAGAGGTTCTAAAGCGGCCTCTTAGATTGACACCACAATAACAGACCTAGTTGACAGTGGCACTGGAGAAGGGACATTAGTCCACCATCATCAAAATCAAGGTCATCAGCAGCAGCAGCCCCCAAATCTTAGCGGTACGTAGGAACAAACAAAAACGAAACAAATAAAAACACCTCTTCCTATTTCATTCTTGTTTCTTTCTGCAGGAGGCACATCAGAGAGGAGGAAAGGCACTATATCAGTACAACTAACATATTTGGAATAAAGCAAAGTATGGCAACTCTGACTGTATGGTAAGCCAGTGACCTGCAGTCTCAGTCCAGATCTGTTTTATCTTGAAAGCTGTTTTTCCTCCTGGACACTTATGGTATATTTTGCTTTGTCTTTAGTTACTACAGACCTCCATTTCCCTAAACTTTAAAATTAATTTGTTCAATAGCCACACCAAAAATATTTATTGAGTAATTACTACATTCTAAACACTACTCTGGGTATGGGGAAGTACATCAGTGCAAAACAAACAAAAGCAAACACAGGTCCCTACTCTCTTAAACTGTATGAGACAAAATAACAGTAGAAATAAGAACTGAATAAACAAAACAGAATTCTCATACTGTATACAGTAAGTTTTATTGAAAATATGAAAATTAAAGCAGACAGGGCCAGTTAAATGGTCTAGGGGTTAAATAGTCTAGGGGTTAAATCTTAGCATTATCATCGCTATGGTCTGAGTTCCATCCCCAGCCAGGGAGCTGACCCACATGGCACAGCAGACCTCTCCTGTCTTGCCCACTGCTCCCCTCAGCAGTGGATTTCTGTCGATCTGCCTGCTCTGCTTCCCACTCCATCATTGGTGAATCCTTTGAGTTTAAGGAAAAATGAGGGGGCATGGTTTGGGAGCACAATAATCAAGGAAAGTAAAAGTAAGAGAAATGATCAGGGTCCTGTTGGAGCTTGTAACATGCTTTTTTTTACTTTAAAAAGAATTTATTTTAATTTTAATATTTCATCTATTTATTATGGCATAGAACTGGGGCACAGGCCAGAGTTGTAGGGGTGAGAGGATTTACCAGAGACAGAGCGGGGAGCAAACAGTCAGATCTACTAAAATACACTGCTGAGAAGAGCAATGGACAAAACACAAGAGGTCTTTTGTGCCATGTGGGTCACTTCCCTGGCTGGGGATTGAACTCAGGCCTCAGAGGTCAGCTCTGAGACTTAACCCCTAGGCCACCCTGTCTGTAATATGCTTTCAAAGAGAAAGACCTACAATTCAGAAGGGGCAAATTGGCTGCCAAGTAAGAATAAAGCAACACCAGGGTGCACAGGTGGGGAGTGAGGAGACTTGATAAGATGTTACTAGAACAAGGGAAGCAAGAACAAGGGAAGCAAGAGGTAATGAGGTTCACACCAAGTGTCAGTGTGGACTGTCTAGTTGAGATCACCTTCTGATTGTATTTAAGCAGGGGCAGAGGAATTGGGGTGGAGGCTGGCTAGGGACAGTGCAACAGCATTCTCTGACAGATCAGATGTGGTAAAGAAGAGAAGGAAAGGAAACAAGTTGATGGCAAGGAAAACTGCAGTCACTGTCCACTGGGATCGGAAAAAAACAAATGGAACAATTTGGGGAAAGGTGGCAAAAACTAGAGGCTCCATTCTGCATATGTTGAGTTCAAGATGTCTATTAAATAGATATTTGTAGCAGGTGGATGTAAGAATTTAAAGCTCCAGAAAAAGAGATTCAGTCTAGAAAGACAAAATAAAGTGCAGTTTCACCTATATTTGCTGTACCACTTTTATCAATTTTGGGGGAAAAAATCTATGATTTACAGTTAGTATGTCCATGTTCCAATCCTTTATGTTAACTTTACTTGGAGAGAGGGACGGGAAGAGAAAGGAAGGGGGGAGGAGAGAGGATGAAAGGAGAGACAAGGGGAGGGGAGGGGTGGGAGGGAGAATGAAGGGGAGTGAGGAAAAAGATTAATTTGATTTGGGCAGATTCACAACCTAAGAGTGTATTATTTCCTTAGGCTCAACCTGCCTCAGATAGGAGGCATACTCCTAAACAGTTTAAGTCAAATTCTAAAAACCCTCAATTCTGTTCTCCTACAGATAAATAACTTTCAATGGTTCTTAAGTCTTTCTTTTTTTTTCTTCTTAAGTCTTTCTTAATAAAGCTTCTGTTTGAAATTACTCATAACATTTTAGCTTGAAGTTTACCAACCTTCAACCTTTCTAATAATCAAATACTCAGGAAAACCTGTTTGCATGAAACAAGAATTGGTTTGCAATGCAAAATGTCACCCCTAATTTCTCTGCTGGTACAAGAGTTACCGGGGTTGGGTTTGCTTCCAATATCTATAAAAGAAGAATATCTCCCCTTATATTCAAGGTTCTGGGATGTTCCCTGCGTCAGAAAACAACTCTCACAGAAAAAAATCACAAGACCAAAAGGAAAGAGAAAGAGAAGACAGTCCAATCTTAACAGCCTCAGGTACATTTCCCCAGCTGATTACTGGCCCTTTTCTTTGATGTTGAGGGCTCGGTGCAAAACCAGAGCAAGGCTGGAGCCCCCAGGGGTGATTTGCAGCCCCACAACCTCCAGTGCTCAGGTGACTTACTATAGCTGATAAGCTATGCCGCACCCGCCGGCAGGAAGCTGGATACCCAGCCTCTGCCTTCCCGTGCCCCTGGCAAACCAGTGTTCTTGCATCTACCAGAAGAAGAGTTAATTCAAGGGACTGGATTTACATCCACCTTTCTGTTTCTCAGAGATGCTCTTCATTTACTAATAGGAGAGAGGACTTTCCCTCCCCTCAATTTAAAGAGTAAATGAGTGTGTGTGAGCAAGTAGGGACAAAGAAGAAAAGAGAAACTTTAGTCCCAGGATTCAACAGAGCCTTGCCTCCACCGTCTTCATCTACATTCAGTTGGTCATGACCTTCCAGGTGTCTTTAAGGTTGAAGTGTTTGCTGGACCATTTCGAGCTGGGTCCACGTGACCCTCCTGACATCAAGAGGCAGCTTTTAAAAGAACAGAGGCACCTTGTCAGGGCTCAGGGGTCACTAATAGCCTGCCTTGGGCCCTTCAATAGGTCATGTTCAGCTTCCTCATCCAACACAAAGGGAAAGGCGAGGGAGACTGGGGAGGGGAGGGGATAATTATCATTCTGGTGTTTTTTTCCTCAGGCCTGGAGTTATGCTCCATGTCACTGTGTTAATGTGCCTGCAACCAGGGAGACACATAATGCTCCTCTCAGCCCTGTTTATTAGCAAGATCCATTTGCAAAAGGCCCCTTCTTTTGTGCCACAATATGAATGTGCTTTGATGGCAAATAATTACGGCAGTCCTTTTGACATGAAGATCCACAGGCTGCCCTAGTTAAGCCAGTAATTAGCCTGTCCTCCTTTTTTTTTTTAATATTATTATTGAGAAACTACAAATTATCCTCATATGTGCACCGGCCATCGCTTTTCTCCTTTCTTTTCTCCCACTCTCTCCTGCTTACTCTCTCTGGCTCGCTCCAGTTCCCTTGTCTCCCTCAGCACTTTGGATAAGCGGAATGCAGCTGCACAAAAGCAAGATAAAGCTCGACCATCAAGATGATGAACAATCTGGATGAAGAGCCTTCGAGATGAACACAAAAGCTGGAGAAGTGCAGTTGATGTAGGCCCGGACAGCTGAAGAATGCTGGGCCGAACGATGAATAGCCCTCATTTGTGAATATACAGATTTTCCACGATGAATAAAAACTGAGTGGAGGTCACAATAAATAAACTTTTTCCCCCCTTCTTCTTCAATAATAATTCAGGTTCCCGGCACCAAACAGCTGTAAATTGAAGGTTATGCTTAGTTTTCTCAACTCTCAAAGGGGATAATTAAGCTAAGATCACATTGTTTGATATATTAGTGTAATGATGAGCTACTATATTCTGCTTGTTTCGAGATATTTTAGTTTTTCTTTCCTATTATCCCCTTTTTTTTTAATTACATTTCAAATACATTTTAAATGTAGGGACAGCAGTTCTAAAACAGACTTTGCCCTATGTTTGGATCTATTCGAAATGTATTCATATAACATTTAATTAAAGTGGCAACATCCCCCTTTAGAAAATGCGTGGAGGTAGAAATATCTATATTATCTGACTAGTCCTGACATAATCTTGCCAAAAGGCTGACTCTTTTTCCTTATTGGTGCAAGATAATTAGACCATCATTAACCTACTGAAGCATCACTGTCAGTATTCTTGGCGTTATAAAATCAGGATTTGGGAAGATTTTCATAATTTTGCTTTAAGATCACGGAGAAGGCAAAGATCAGTTCTGAAACATGTTCAGCTTAGAAGATTTCTGAAAACCAGAATCTGCAAGGCGACACTTGATAAAGAACTCGGCCCAAGGGAAATGCTACAAAAGACGTGCCTTTGCTCTTTAAAACACCCTCTTCTAGTTGTGAAGCCTTGACAATAAAAAGGTCATACATTGTTTTGTGTTTTATTAATGTAGGTTAGATTGTTATTTTCGCCCAATAATTTTTTGAGCTGAGAATATATTGCAAAGTCTGAAAATCGGTGTCATATGAATGAGAGAAACATCACACTTCCAGAAAACTTTCTTTCACTTTTTTGGTTAACCACAAAATAGTCTTGATTTCAAGAGCAACCATTTATTCTGAATGCCTAGACGGCTTTTATTTTGTTCATTCTATTGGTTGGTTTGTTGATTATTTTCCCTGGGAATTTTTTTATTCTCCCTTAATTAGTTCTGGCTTTACCATATCAGCATTCAGGAAAGCATTCTGAGTTGGACTAAGTATGGAAAAATATGAACAGAAACACTGAGAAGCATAGGGGAAAATATGGTAAACTTAATGTTAGCTCCATTATCACCTAAGCCCCCCAGTCACCAAAGTCCTAGCTCTGAAGTAAGTCTTTTAACTAAGGACAGCTACCCATCCTGTGATGGGGAACCAACTGACTCTCCCTGTAACTATTTCAGTGTACTCAGAGGATCCAGGGGAAGGCAAGAAAATAAATGTCCTCTGTCTGTGTGCAACATAAGAACCTAAGGGCAAAAAATAAAAAAGTCTGGAATGAGCCAAGACAGAAGAGCTAAGCCAGGATTCCTTGATTCATGATACTAGAGCATTTTACTTTGGTGCATCCATGAAACAGCCAGAGACGGTCAGAAATCCAGCAGGGGCAATGATCACCACCTCTGTTTGCTGCCACTTGGGAAATGATTTCTAAAGGGCCACAGCCACCATCTGAAAATGCTACCAGCTATAGGCCAAAGATGTTCAGCTTTGATATTCACCTGGGTCAAATGTGAAATAAACTTAGTATAAATGTGAAATAAACTTATTAATAAACTTTTTAAATGCTATGAGCTGATGAAGCTTGGTATGAGCTGTAGGTCTGCCTAAAAATTGAACTGCTAGCATCTCATTCATTTTTCCCATAGACACTTCAGTTCTACACTGAGTTTAAGGAATGCCTGCTCTAACATCTGAGCTCCTTCAGGTTGCGGAAAAACGAAAACAGTCACATTTCTGCTGCTGTGGAACTTACATCTCGGTAAAAGGAGAGTGTCAGTTAAGTAAATAAAAAAATAAAATATATGAGTATGTAGCAGGAAGTGAGAAGTACCATGAGGAGTCTGAAGCAGGAGATGTGAAAGACACAGATGGGAAAAGAAACATGTGACAATTATTCAGCATCTTTAGCTATTAGGGAACTACAGATTGAAAAGAGATATCACTACTTACCTATTAGAATTGCTCAAATTAAAGAACAAATTACAATACAAAATGCTGACAAAGATGTAGAGCAACTAGAACTCTCATCTTTTTCTGCTAGGGATACAAAATGGTAGCATTTCTTTAAGATATAATTTGACATTTCCTTATGAAGTTAAACATAAGCTTATCAATAACCCAGCACCTCCTTACCCAAGTGAATCCCAGACTCATATCTTCATACAGAAATATGTGCATAAACATTTAGATTATTTATTTATGATTACCACATGCTGGAAAGTCACCCAAATAGTCACTAAGTGGTGGAATGAACAAACCACAATACAGTGGAATACTGCTCAGCAACAAAAGAGAAGGACTATTACTACAAGAAACAGTATGGATGAAACTCAGATTTTTTTTTAGGAGAAAAGAGCCAGACTCACAGTGTGGCTCCACCCACAGGGTATTCTCAAGTGGACAAAATTACAAGGTCAGTAGTCAGTTCAGGGATTTCCAGTGACTAAGAAGGTAGCGAGTGAAAATGGCTATAAATGGGCATAAGAAAACTTTCTGGAACTATGGAAATATTCTCTATCTTAAGTGTGGTAAAATTTACATATTGCATAATTTTGTCAAAATTTGTAAAACTGTATAGCTAAAAAGAGCCAATTTGTTATTAAATTTTATCGCAAAAATGTCTATTGCAATATTGATAAATTCTTAGGTAAGAGAGAGAATCGAAAGACGATGGACTTTTAAAAAGCAATCCTAGCAGGAAGAATTCATTTCTTAAGCAAACTATACTGGTAGTACCTCAGTGTTGTATGGAAAAAAAAGTATTTTCAGAAAAAAGGATCACAGGCTCAGGACCCAGTGAGTAGGATCTTACATTTCAAAGCTATCTCTACTCTATACACCTCTCTCACTATGCAGATGTAAACATCTGGATATTTCATCGCACCAGGGCAAGGCAGGGCTCACCACTCCTTTTCCAGCACAGTCTCTGAGATAAAGTAGCAGACTTCCCAAATGCATGTTTGCTCTGATTTTCCTCTAAGTTGCTAATACAACTTAGCAAAGACCCAGGCACACAAGCATGGACACTAGAATGTGCTGTCTACTTTTGCAAGTTAAGAATTCAAATAGGCAGGGGAATATGGACATGAAAAAATAAACTAAAAATGCAGGACACTATACAGAAAGGATCACTAAATGGGTGCAGGCTATTGTTATCATTCAAAACACAAGTACTCTACCTAAGAAAATAATACTTATTATCATCCGTTGAAAGCCTAGTGCCTGCCAAGTCCTTTACACGCACCATCCCATCTCATCTTTGAAACTACAGATCTGAAACTCACGTTTGTTAACCATCTAGAAATGAGGAAAATGGAACCTCAGAGATGAGTAAGTTGTTTATGAAGCTCAGTCACAGGCAGATCTATTTGACTGTGAAGTCAGAAATTTTTCACTATCCTTGGCTGAGTTGGTAAGTAGTGGAATTTCAGCTAGATTTTAGGGTGCGGAATTCTAAAGCAGCAAATGTGTGATCACATTTGATGGAAAAGCCAAGAATTGTTAAAAGGAAAATGAAGGCAGCAGAAATAGTGTCTACTTTGCAAATATCACTAGATTACCTCCAGCAGGTATAAACACCCGAACACTTTATCATGAGTTTAGTGAGTAACCAGCTCCCTCCTTTTTATTTATATCTAGCCTCTAAATCAGGTCAAAACATTTCAAGAACAGAGACCTCTCCAGCTGTAATGAATTTTCCATGGTAGGAATTTCTTCAGGGAGGTGGTAGTAGAGAATTCATTCAAGTTGGCTTAGGTGAGTTATTCCCCACTATGAACTTCTCTGCTAGCTCTAAGAAGACGGAGAAATGCAATAAGACTCACCATAAACCACAAATAAAAATAACTCACACTCTCTTATCCCTGAGTTATAGCTTTAAGGTTAGACATTTAAAATCAGAATTATCTAATGCAACCTAAGACCTTTCGTTGAAGGGTCACACTTCTTGTTTTGCACAAACAGAAGTGCCACCCTGCTCCCTCATTCACCCATCTTAAGATGCTCAGACAGCAAGGGAGTGAGTAGTGAAAAATCTTGAAGCAGGTACAAATTGAATCCCACTGAAAAATAGTTAGAGAAATGAGTAATTCAGAGGAAACTTTTTTAAAATAAATGGCCAGAGAGTAAATATTTGCAGTTGATTTGCAGTAAAATTTCATGGACATAAGCTCCTTGCTTTACAGTGAGCTGGAATTGACAGCCCTCCATTAACAGGAATTCGAAGAGTAGAAGGCCATGGGAGGCTTTAGCCCACAGCTTAGTTCACAGACCAGACACATGGACTTCCTGTTCATCTTAGCTACCATGTCCTTCATTCCCAGTTTGGTCTTTCTACTTGTCCAGCATTTAAATTGCTCATGGATTTCCATTAGCAACTGTGGCAAAGGCAGTGGATTTATTAACTGTTTTTCTTCATTCAATATACTCATTTAGAACAAGGTGTTTCTGGAGAACACAGAGCAAGATCAATAAGCAAAGTGAAATGGAAGATGTAGTTAGTTCCCCAGTTCTCCTCACCTACCCCCACTTCATTTATGATCATTTGTTTCTCTTCTCTCTTTTTCTGACTCCCTCTCTCTCCCACTATCTTCTCCACACTTGGGTTTTCATTCATACCCATAAATATGGGTATGTGTGTATGTACATACCTATCTGTCTGTCTTCTATCTATCTATCTATCTATCTATCTATCTATCTATCTATCTATCTATCTATCTATCTATCTATCTATCTATCTATCTATCTATCTATCTATCTATATCAATCTATCTACCTCTCTCTTTTCTCTCTCTCTCTCTCTCTCTCTCTCTCTCTCTCTCTCTCTCTCTCTATATATATATATATATGGTCACATTTTTTAAATATTTATTTATTTATGCATAAAAAAACTGGGGTGCAGGCCAGAGGTGCAGGGGCAGTGAAAAGATTCACCAGAGACAGAGTGGGGAGCAGAACAAGCAGATTGATGAAGTATACCATTGCACCACCAGGGAGGGCCCACGTGTTATTTTTTTTAAAGATTTGTTTATGCATATAAGAACTAAGGTACAGGCCAGAGGTGTGGAGGGTGAGAGGATTCACCAGAGACAGAGTGGGGAACAGAACAGATGGATCTATTAAAATACACTGCTGAGGGGATCAGTGGCAGAAACAGGAGAGGTCTGCTGTGCCACATGGCTCAGTTCCCTAGCCTAGGATCAAACTCATGCTACAGTGGCTGTGACAGCTTCATAGTGCTGTGCTTTAACCCACTGTGCCACCAGGGAGGCCCTTAGTCCCTTATTAAACAAATGGCTCAGTTGACTATGATAGGATTAAGTCAGAATTACATTCAGAAAGTAAGACTTAAATCTACAAAGACTCTTCTCCATTCATTCAAACCCCAAGACTCACCAAAGACATCGTCAGTCAGTAGCTGATTATAAAATTCTCTTAAAAATGTTTTACTAGTTCACTGTACTTGGCATTTTTAGCACTATTTGTATCAGGAAAGTAGTAATATAATTAGTAAAGCTATTAATGATTCTTACGCTTAGTATTGCACATGCTATAAATCTAGCTTATAGCAAAATAAATAATGATGCTAATACTATCAAGCAATGATATAATTGCTGGACAGTTTGTGTAAAGCAAACAAGCATTAGCCCAGTTAAAAACTTAATCTGGGTCACTTAATCTGTCATACTCTCCCTTTTCATAGTACAGGAGACCCAAACCTCCTGACTATTCCTCAAGATATTGCTTCAATTTAAACAAAAAGAGTTTTTTTTTTTTTCCACTAGGGCAGAATAAACATAATTAAATCCCACATCTGCTAAAGAAAGGTGGATGCAATCACTAAAGTTTCTCCTTTGCCTGCTAAAAATTTCTGCTTCCCCATAGAAGAATTCATTCTGGTCAATTCAGAACCCTGATTTTTAGCAGGACCCCTCTAAACAAAAGCCCACCAATCTGAGGTCAGAACCCTTTTCACAGGTGATGAAAACTCCATTTGTTTCTCTATCTGGTTTATACCCCACTACCTACCTACACAAAAGCAGGGACTGCAATCTTATCTACAAACTCTTCCTAGCATTCCTGCTTTCAGTAACCAGAAAGGATTACAATGAATAGCCCTGTGTACTGGTCCTGAGTAATGGGCCTTCAAAAACCAAAGTATTAGACAAATATATCAGCTATAAGATATAATACCGAAGGCTAGTTCCACAGTATCAGCATTTTTAACTTTCATTCTAAAGTGACTGGATGATAAGAAGTACAATTCTTACTTTGAATTCCAGGTGAGACGATCTTTTTAATAAAACTGTTTTTACTATGTAGCTATATATCATTTCTTGCCAAAATGCAAAACAAAGCTCGGGTCTTTTTTTTTTTCTTTCTTCTTCTTCTTCTCTCTCTCCCAAACATCCATAATGATAGATTTCCACTGTATTTTTCCATCCCTTGAATGAATTTTTCAAACCAAACTTTTGTTGCTGCCGTTGTTGTTGATGGCGCCAAAAGGTTTCAGGGAATCTTTCTTTGCTCAGAAAGCAGCTTGCAGACCCAGACAGAGAGGGAAAGGAAGTTGTTTGGGTGAATAATGAGGGCTGAGCAGAGCCTCCCATGGTGGTGTGCATGAGGCCAGATGAATAGGAGAGCACTTTGTGTGTTCAAAAGGCAGTCTCTTTTCTGTTATCCTTGGCCTGTTGCGCAGGCCTGCTAACGAGTGGACATGCATTACCATTCATTAGCATTTTTATGGCATTTTGTATTTGCAGCGCCCTTAACAAGTTGTATTTGTTAACCTCACAACATTCTTTGTAAAATCATCACCATCAATTCTCTTACAGAACAGCCAATGTTCAAGGGTCTATGACTGAATGAGCAAAATTAAGGACAGGAAAATGCTGGCGTTTGGGAAGTGTTTCTAACAAGGGCATTGGAGAATATGCAGCAGACACATGGGCCTTCTCCTTGCTGGCCACTCCACTCTCCGTCCTTCACCTACTTGTCTGTACATCTATCACCTGCAAAAACTAATTCAGAGCTTTCTAGACTGTCGTCATTGTTGAAATTAGATCCTGATGGCAATTCTCATCTGTGTTTTGTTTACTTTATGAAATCACCTGTGTACGTATTTGTGCACTTTTTGACACCCAGCCTGTCTTTCTGCCGTGAATGGCCATGGATGCATTTCCTCTCCTGGAGATCACATTCTGTCCTGTTGAGTCCCTCCAAAAATTCTGTGTATCTTCCTATCGTTCCCCTTTCTAAGCTTCAGTCCCCTTTCTAAGTTTACTTCCAAGTATCGGCGAGGTAGTTGTCAGATTTGACACTCCCTTTCATAAGCCCATTAATGTTCCTGCTTTTTCCCAGTGATCAAGACACAGTGCCTGGCAAGTGAGAAAATGATGGTAGATTCCAGAGCAAAATTAATGGCTGAGTCGCAGATAGAGGCGAGGAGGAATCTTTGTCAACTGGACAATCACAATGAACTAAAAGGAAGAGTTCAATTTCTAAATACTGTCAGAGGATTCCTACTTGTTTCAAATTTCATCCTCAAAGGAGCTGTGGAGGACACATCATAAGCAGAGGGCCAGAGACAGACTGGCCCAGGAACGTCCTTGAAAATCCTTTTACCCCTGTAGATCTGCCAGACCTCCGGGCTGAGGCACGCACAGACATTGCTTTCAAAGCTGCCAGCTTCATCTAATGGCTCCCATGGACTGCAGAAGATTCCTCAGTCCCAACACAGTATGTTGAATGCCTTCTACATGCATGTTTTTTACTTGGAAATAACTTCAGACTTCAAACTGTTATAAAATTGGCAGGAAGAAATCTTCAACTATTAACAACTTATATAACCATCATACAGTTTTCCAAACTGGAAAATTAGCACTGAACCAATGTTAGAACTGAATCAAAAGACTATCTTCAAATTTTATCAACTGTCCTACGAAAGTCCCTTTTTTTTTTTCTGGTCCAGTATCCAATCCTGGATCTCACGATGTATAGACAATTCCCCAATCTGTCTTTTATCCTTCAGGACCTTGATATTTTTGAAGAGTAATAACAGCTATTTATTTTTTAAATGTCCCTCTCTTTGTATTTATCTGATACTTCCTCATGATTAAATTCAAGTGATGCCTTTTGGGTAAGAATATCACAACTGGAATGTTGTGTCTTCTCAGTGCTTCTTCTAAGGATGCAGATGGTTTAGATTTGCCTCTGTATTACTGGATAATAAAAACCATTAGTGATGTTAACTTTTATCATGTGATAAAGATATTTGTCAGGTTTTAGCAGTATAGAATTACTATTTTCCCTTTGCAATTTATATGTAGCATGGGTAGATACTTTGAGGTGGTAAATATCCTGTTTTCCATCATATGCTTATATACTAAGTTTTAGCATCCTTCACAGATTCTTCAAATGCCAGGACTTGCGAAGCATTTTTCTTTCTTTTTTTTTTTAAAGATTTATTTATTTGTACATACAGAACTGGGGTACAGGCCAGAGGCTCAGGGGTGGTGAGAGGCTTCACCAGAGACAGAGTGGGGAGCAGAACAGGCAGATCGACGAAGTACACTGCTGAGGGGAGCAGCGGGCCGGTCAGGAGAGGTCTGCCACGCCATGTGGTCACCTCCGGGGCAAGCGGGAATCGAACTCATGCGGAAGTGGCTTTAGCTTCTCAGTGCTGTGCTTTAACCCGCTGTGCCACCAGGGAGGGCCAACATTTTTCTTACATTATTTCATTTAATCTTCAAATCCAATGTAGAGATTATAATTATTCACCTCATTTTTCACTTTATCATTGAGAAATATGAAATTCAAAGTGATTTAAAAAAATCAACCCAAGAGAGAGCTGTTCAGAGACAACCAGGGTTTGAACCAATGTCTGATTCTTCTACTCTTGAAATGAGGCCAAAGCAGACCAGCATCCTAACTCTCTATTATATATAGTCCCTGGACTCTCCCATTCTGCTAAATCTTAAAAGCACATGCACTAATGGCATAATCATTCACATTCCAGGCCAAGATAGAAAGTGGAGAGGATGCTGGAGAGGAAACACCAGGTTATTCTATCAATGAAGCTGGAATGGACATAAGATTGACTATTTATTTTTAGTTTTCTTTTAATTTGTGCAACCCCCCTCCCCTTCAGTTGAATGGTGCAAGCCAAGTAAACCAAAATGGATTTTGGTTTTGTGTTTTATAAAGATCATTGGATACAGTCTAACCCCTAGGAGTTTAAAAGTTAAACTAACCAAAATGAATGGATTATGACTATAGCATAGTTAAACTAGTAGCCAAACCCAAAGGAGTCAGGGATCTATAATACCAAAAAAAAAAAAAAAAAAAAATACAAACTCACAAACTCTGAAGTCCAGTGGATAAAAGAAATCTTGAAAATTGAATGTTTTATCAATGCAAAGCATGGACTAATTCTCCTCTCCTTAAATGCTGTCAGTCTACACATTCTTATTGGGTTCCAAGTTCTATGAGAACAGAATCAAATCCATGTTTATCTTCTCTGTTAGTATCCCCCAGCCTAGCACAGTACCTGACTTACAAAGCTCAATAATATTTAGTGAATTAAATATTCTTGTCAAAGAAGATATTTTGTTACAGAGTGTTCTTGGCAGACACAGTAATACTAAC
>NW_004567132.1:6062417-6069515 GCF_000260355.1 Condylura cristata
TATATATGCTTTGCATGCAGTGCCCATAAACATTTCACCTTGCTTAGGTTCTGTGCACTCCCAAGTAGTTTGCCATCAAGAGAAAACAGCTGACAGGGTGATATCCCAGTTTTGCTATTTTGTTTTATTTTGGATAAAGGTATATATACTGCTTATGAGTCACCACTTCTAACATAGCTACTAGTACCCAACTGCCTAAAAACATTTCCACTGCCCCCTCCCCATCCCATATTAGACTGTTCCAGCTATAAGTTACTGAGTCTGACTCAAGCTGGCCAATAAAGACATTAAAGCCAGTTCACGTATCAGCTAAATACAGAAGCTCAAACTATGTCACCAAATGATGCCTGTTTCTTTTGCTCTCTCTTAGCACCGTTTATATCTCTTCAGCTCAAACTGGCATTCCCCACACTGTCTCAGCATGGGATTGGAAGTGAGGAGTTAGCAGCCCCTCACTCACACATCCCCACATATTTCTAAAGGAAACTACAGCTCTGTCAAGAAAGTCTCAGGAGGATTATGATTGGCCAGCTTGGTTAGATGCCCACCTTTGAACCAACTGATAGCGCTGAAGTGCTAAGGTACTCTGATTGTCTAGGCCTTTGTCCACGTCCTGTCCCATGGTGGGATAGTTCAGTTGAGTCAATCATGTGGAATGAATTCTCCCACTGGGGAAAAAAAATGCAGCTAGAGTGAATGGGGAGAAGTAATCATCAACAGTCAAAAACACCAGGGGTCCATTACAGTCTAAACTTCAAAGTGGTAAAGAAGGTAAGTCCTGATCTCATTGACCTTCCTCGCCCTGGCTCACACATATTTTCTCCTCTGACCTCTGTTAACCATCCCGTGCACCTCCATAGCCAGCTGTGGCACCTACAGTGAGTGACAAGCTCCTGAAAGTCAGAAACCCCGCCCTGAGTGTCCTATGCAGCACCTTATATCTTAAATCTTAGTCCTTAAATCTTAGCACAGCACAACATAATAGACACCCCCCGATGACGTGTAATACTTTAAACCAGAAATGTCTGCTATTCTGTCAGCTCATCTCGGGCTTCCTTTGCTGATGATCTGAAAATGTGTCTGAGTTGGGGTTCATGACATTGGGGCCACTGATCCCAAAGCAGCATGCCAGGCACAGTGTCTTTCTATTCTGAATTCAAGCAAAAAGGAGACCTGTGCAGACACCTCAGACCAAGATTATGCCAGGCCCTGTAAAGTCCTTCTTTCAAAAGTTAGCAGAGACTTTCCAAACTGGAAAGCTTAGGAGAATTTCTAAATGAGATTTTAGCCCCTGCCACTGATAGAAGAGGAACTGCCATGTGAAGAGTGAAAAAAAGAGACAAAACTCCCTAAGTCCTAGAATGCCAGCCCCACTCTGCTTCTCACAGCAGCAGCTGGCTCCACAGGGCTGTTGACCTTGTGCTGGCAAACTGGTCACGTGGAGCTCAAGTTATCAGCCATCACCTGCCTGGTGCGTGCTTCTGACTCTTGTCTGTGTTTCTATTACACAAATGCCACAAATTCTGTCTTTGCAAGATTGAATTGAAGATTGAGTTGCTTGCAAATCCAAAGAGGAGAGCCTCTCCTTCCCCTCTGCTCTAGCAAGAGACCCAGGGCCAGTCTCTAGCACATCCCTAACTGCGGATGGTTCCCTGGAGCAGATCTGGAGGAGATTTATGTTGATCCAAGTTCTCATGCCCGCTGGCCTTCAGAATCAAAGGTGGAGTTATAAACCAAAGAAATTTACTGCAAGACTCTAATATGTGCTTGTGAAGCTGAAGCATTCCGCTTCGTTTTAATAAGGTTAAAAATAGTTACAACTGGAGCATTGGAATAAGGCTTGAAAGAGCTCTGGGGTGCATCTGTAAGTTAGGCCTGGGCCACATTTTACAGTCCTGCCTATTAAAAAGCCCAGACCATCATGCTTCTGCTCCTCACCCTGGCCAGGCATGCTAACAACGCAGCCTGGGGGCCACTGGACATTTCCAGCCCTGGTGTCTGTATCCTACAGAGCAATTGATGGGGGCCAGCCAGTCTCTGCTTACAATTATGAGAGGTCATTTTAACTACCTGTTGGCTTGTTTCACATTAAGGGCAACCAGCTGATGTAGAACAGTTTTGGCAAGAGAGGAAAGTAAAACCTTACTTCGATTTGAGTTTGAGATGGTTAAAAACAAATCCACCAAAGTGGTAAGTGCATATGGCCACTACCACGACCATTCTTGGTATACTGAGGGAGGAAAGCAAATGAAACCCCATATCCCAAGACCAAGAAAGAGAAACTGAGTTAAGGATAAAAGCCCATTCCTTAATCTGCGGCCCAGGTCAAAGTCACACCCCATCTACCTACCCAGCAAACCTGGACGCTTCTAAGTAGAATGCAGACGCAAAAGCTCCTTGCCTCCTGCTGAAATCTAAGCAGTAATGTGATTATAAAACCTGAGATCAAAGGATCGAAAGTATCCTGGACAAATGCCAAGGAGAGTCATGGCTCCTGATAGAAGTAAATCAGGTCCAATCTGGATCTGAGAATAATAAAGCAATTAACCACGAAGTGACAGAAGCTGAATTTCACAGTAAAAGCAGTGCTAACCAGCCATTTAGCATCAGGAGAACAAGACCCCTTTCTTTAGCCACCTGCGGTCACCACCCCACCCCCTGCTCTATAACTTCCACCCCCTTGCAACTCATTGAAAGTGAAAGATTAAGCCCAGGCCTGCACTAACAGGCAGACAGGGGTGGGGCAGTGGACAAACTCCCATTCAGGGGCCTCCAGAAGACACGTTGACTTGGCTCAGAAAAAAAAGAGCTTACTAACTACTCAGAACTTTTCAAAACAAGGCTCTGGCTACTTAGTTAATTGGCAGAGATGAAAGGCAAGGATATGATGAGAAACAGTGGTGTTATCAGAAATGAAGGAGCAAGAATACCAATAGCAATCATGGCCTTCATCACAGAAGAATCTAAGACATTAAAAAAAAAAAAAAAACTGCCTAGGTTTTTGAAAAAAATCACACTTAAGCACACAGGTCTACATGGATAAAATCTTGAAGAAATAACCATCCCTGCTTGCTTTACCCTCTAATATACGCACATGCACACACAGAGTACTGCTAAATTCATATTTAAGCAAAGGTCTCTATTGAAAGATCCTGGCTGCTCTATGCAGGTGGCGGAATGCATGGACTGTCAGGCCATCTGTGGGTAAGAGTCACCTTTGTGACAAGCCACCTTCCTTACCAATGGACAGGGATGGTGTTTCAGAATTACATAACTTATCTTTCAACCCTATAGTGAGTTTGTTTTTATCTTTAATTCTCCAAGGGAACCCTAGAAGAAAGACAAGGAAATATGTCAGGAAGGAAGGAAGGAGAGAAGGAGGAAGGAAAGAAGGGAAAAAAAGGAAGAGAGGGAAGGAGAGAGGAAGGGAGGGAGGAAGGGAGGGAGGGAGGAACAGTCCCTTAGAGCTTTAGACAAATGTATCTCATACTTGCATGTGCCTATGTATATAATAATGAATTTAGCACTAGCTAACTGCTATAATATTATCAATCCTTTGTACATTCAACATGTTCCTATCACCCTGACAAGTTCCTGTGGATTTACTGATATCTTGAAGACAAAAAGGAAAAAAAAAAAGATATCATTTTCACTGCCCTCTATAGAGAGAACTACATATACAAATCCATTTGAAAAGGTTAGAGAAACAAGATAAATTGGGTAATCCATCTGATAACTTTTGAGACAAGAGAAGCATGCAAAAAGAAAAGGAAGCTTTAATTCAAGAATTGCCCTCATGGAGGTATGTTCCCAACACTATAATCCAATCTTTGGTCAACCCATATTAATCCAATTCTCTCAACAGCAGGGAAGAGCCAAGATTTCTGTCAAATAGAGTATTCTTCTTTGGGAAGATGTTTAGCTTATCAAGGAAGACATTTTTAAGATCTGTGGGTAAGCTGGTGTCCACAATATATCTATCAGTCAGGCTAGATCAAACAAGTCCCAAAATGAAGTGATTCCCTTCCCTTTCTGTTAAATACCTTTGAATGCTAATAGTCAAGCTGGTGTGTTTCACATTTTCCCCTGCATGGGGGAAGAAAACATGGACACACAAGTCCATATGTATACAACATTGTTAACCTGCTGTGTCTGTAGCTGTATTTTAAATCACTGAGGGGCAGGGTTTATAATGGAAACACTGACAGGCACATAAGTAAAGCAGCATAAGCAGACACCACCACAATAACCATTTAAGCTCCCCTTTTCTTAGAAATGATTGGCCCAACCAATGAGAACAGAGCAAATACGGCTGGCATCTTAATGACCTTTGAGCATTAGCAGATGGCCTTTTTATGATCACAGATTAGCAGTACACGGTCGTTTGTTAATGACCGATAACAGGTGCCAGTGGTCCCTTCTACTCCTTCTTTACCTTCCCTAGGAAGCACGGGCTGGTTTGTGTGAACTGCTGTCTCTGCACCATCCTTTGTTTTCTTTGGGCTGCAATGCAGCCCATTCCCCCTCTGACCCAAAGGGGATACAAGGATGCAACCACTTCAGTATTTCAATCTCCTTGGTCCTCTCCCTTTGTCTCTTTCTGAAAACAACCTCCTGTGAATAGGAGAGGCCAAAGCATGCAGGTTTTGAACCACAGAAGCCTAGCAGCAAATGCAAGACTTGTGTGAACCAGTCTTATTTATAGGATGATGTCTAGTATTATGCATACAAATGACAAAGAAACCACAGCCAAGACTTCATCCAAACTTGACTAAATGAGTCAGCCAGAGTGGGTGAGGCATCTCATTCCCCTTTCCACCATAGACAGAATTCCATTAATATCACTTTTCCCTTGCAATAAGCTCCACCCACACACCCACCTTTGGTACCATCTTTTCTGTCCACCTCTCACCTCCCCATTTTTTAATCCCCAAAACAAAATCAGTTGCATGGATCTAGCTAGTAACAGTTGATATAAATGACTTATCCACCCATTTTAGGGAATGTATCCCTTTGGCCTATTCTTTTGCAGCACTGGAGAAATTCATGAGAAGGCCTTGATGCAGACTAATATCAAATAGATTTGTCTGTGTTCATCTTTGTGGTGGGTAATGAAAATTCCTACAATTAACCTCAGAAGTGGAGTGGCCCCAGGACCTGTGAGCTGCCATCCCCAGTGAGTTGAAGAAGCCCAACCTGGAGGTGGAGCAGAAGATTTCAGGGAACGTAGGAAGCCCCTGTTCTGCAGGCTAAAGACGCTTCTTCCAATCCAGTCTCCAAAGGAAGGCCAGGAGGGGCAGCATGATCTCTGGCCATGTGTGTGTAGAGAGGAGCCCTTTTTGGAATAAAAGTATTGTAGTTCTAAATCTATTTCAAAATATAAGTTAAATGCACATCATTGGAAAACAGCTTGCTTCCCAATTATTTTTTTTTTGTTTTTTTAAAATGTTGCAAGATATGTGTCTGTTAAAGCTGCCTTACCAAATACAGCTCAGGAAACTGAGAGCATCTTATTTTTTAAATAAATTAGAGATCTCCCCAAATGGACAGATTTGTTAAAGCTTGAAGGGAAATATGGACATTTTAAGAATTTTTTTTTGGATGGGTTGGGGGACTTACACAGTGTTTTGACAAGATTGTTCATTTTTTTTTTTTAAATCCTGTCTTCAGATCAAGAAGCTGTATGTTCTCAAGTGAATAGTACATCGATGGAGATGTTCACTGCTGTTTGGGGGCTGATCACTTGGAGCTGGGGAAGAGTAAAAGACTTTAGAGAGATTAAGATTTAAAAGAAGCCACTCCTCTGCTTTAGGCCGAAAGTATGACTTTTCCAAGGTCCGGCAGTCTCTCATTAGCCCTCTGCTTTCGGAAGAGTGGGTGCTAGTCGGGCTTACTAATCTCCAGCGGTGACAGCTCTCTCAATTCTTGGTCAAGTTTCAAGATCATGTCTTAACTCAAGCCTTCGTCTCTGCCCAGCCCCTCACACTGTGGCTCAGAGGTGTAAAACCAATTAAGAAAATGAATCCCAAGGTGTTGAATTTTAAGATCTGTTGGGCATTTTTTTTTTTTCCTATTTCAAATGTGAGAGAGCAAAAAAGAAAGAGAAGAAAGGGAGCTCACACCTAGCCCACAGGGAACCCTGGTGGAACAAACGTTACGGAGATAAGTAAACATGGCTCCTCACAGCCGGGTGCTGTCTACCTAATGGTGGTGTTTTTTTCCTTTCTGTTGACCACAAAGGAAATAATGGTTGAATTAAGATTTCAAAGTTATCCCCCTTCCTAGGCCCCTCATTTGGAAAAAAATATATGACTCTACTCACACACCCACCAATTCTTGGGCAATCAAACGGAAACTGATCATTTTCCATCTAGAAAGTATATAGTCAGAAAGTCCTAATTTAAACCGCTAACATATAAATTTCCTTTCCCAGCGCTAATCAAATCCACAGCTCATCTTTGGATTGCATAGTCAAAAAGATAAAATGAAAAATCCATTACTAATTAGACTGTTAAATTAAACTGCTTTAACTTTATTTTATGAGAGGCATAAAGTACATAAAGAGAAGACACAAAAGTGGCACCAATGACCTTTGCCGGAGACTTGTGCCCACCCCAATGCTTTCTGAACCACTTTCATGAAAATTCCTGGATTTCTTAACACCTTATATTCCCTCTCTACCACTTCTAAACCTGAAGGATTTATTTTTAACAGTCCCTCACCCACATAATGACTTTAAAATTCCTTAGGTTCATGCTTTAAAATATAGCTGGGAATTAAGAAATAATGTCAATTAATAGTTGAAGCTCAGAGGCACTAATGGAGTTAGTAACCACTTCCTGCTGGAAAGCAATCCGACAGACATAGAAGACGGCACCTAAGATTGCTCTACTCTAGCACAGTGTCAGCCAACCAGGGGCCACAGTCCAAACCAAACCCATTGCCTGTTTTCATGCTCTGAGTAGCTTGTACTCTCTTAAATGGGTTTGAAAATCAAAAGAATACTATTTATGGGCATATTAAAATTTTATTAAATTCAAGTTTTCAGTGCCCATTAATAAAGTTTTATTGGAATACAGACACACTCATTCATTATAT
>NW_004567132.1:6070715-6110811 GCF_000260355.1 Condylura cristata
TCTCTCTCTCTCTCTCTCTCTCTCTCTCTCTCTCTCTCTCTCTCTCTCTCTCTCTCAGCACAGATCTTAGAGTCTCGTAGGCACAAGTCCACCAGTAGCTGTGTTTTCTTGTTTCCTTGAGCAAGGCAGCTGAATTAGGGATAAGAGGAATTAGCTTAAATATATTTGAACTTCTTGGTAGTATCTGTCATAACATATACTCTCAACAAATGGAAGATGAATGAATGGATCAGTAGAGAGAAACAGGTATAGATACAAATGTAAATGTAGATACAGAAATAATTATTCTTGTGTTACTCGTGTCTTTAGGACATAGGTAAATTCATGGAAAGTTCTCAATGAAAGTCTGGCTCATTATTTCCTTATACATCCCCATGAGTACTTTTTTCAGCACAGGGGTCCTTAAAAGGCAGTGAAATAATACACATATAAGCATTTTTACTTCATCAAGGAGCAACATACATCTATATGAATAAGGTCAGGTCTCCACAATAAGTAAGAAAAAGCAGTTAATGTCACATCTGGACCACAGTTGGCATTCAATATATAATGGCTGAATTGCTCCAAAATGTAAACCAGAATAAAATGCAAGCAACATGAATACACACACACACACACACACACACACACACACACACACTGGGGGAAACGCTAAGCAGAGGGTGAAGTGAGTTAAGGAGAATGCCTTAGAGGCATAAAAGAAGTCTGGAGTGTGAATGTATGGAAATGAGGCACAGGTGCTTTACAGGCAAGACTAGTATGATGGATTGGAGAATCATGTTGAGGTATCAGATAAAGGTATAGGTACAGCTGAAGAAACCTGACTTTGGTATCAGGCAGACCTGGGTCAGACTGATTCTTACAAGTGGCAGAGAAGCTTGAGAAAGTCACTTAGCCTCTCTACTCATCATTTAAAAGAAAATACTAAAACCAAGCTACACCATTAGAAATACAAAGGTCAAGAATGTTAGCCAATGCTATGGTATTAAATGTGAGGGAACTGCAGGTATCACTGAGGAACCTCAAATTAAAAGTTTTGGAACTTTTGAGTTTGGAGCCTTATAAATTCCACTTCCTTCATGAAGAAGACCTCCCATGTAAATGCCATGATCTTTAAAGTATTTTGTCCTTGACCTTTCTCTCATCTCATGGTTGACCAACTTATAACCCATGATGTCAGCTAGTGCAATCTATATTGAAGCTTTACGAAAGGTGTGCTACCTAGACAAACACCTGGGAGTCATTAAGTGCTTCCTGTTCACCCCTCACCCATGCTCTTGCCTTCCCAAAGAGTCAGTCAATTCTTCTGTCAATGCTACTTCCTTAATAGCTTTTGTATTTCCTCCCTTTTCTAGATCCTCAGTGTCACCGAGCTCAAGACTTCATCAACTCTTCCATCATGTATGGAAATTCTCTTCACTCTTCAGCCTCTATCTTTCCCATCCATGAAGACCAGTCTTCCTCACAAGAAAAAAAAAAAAAAAAACAGGGCCCTCCCTCGTGGCGCAGTGGGTTAAAGCACAGCACTAAGAAGCTAACTTCCGCATGAGTTCGATCCCCGCCTGCCCCGGAGGTGCCCACAGGTTGTGGCAGATCTCTCCTGACCCGCCCACTGCTCTCCTCAGCAGTGTACTTCGTCGATCTGTCTGTTCTGCTCCCCACTCTGTCTCTGGTGAAGCCTCTCGCTGCCCCTGAGCCTTGGCCTGTACTCCAGTTCTGTATGCACAAATAAATAAATCTTAAAAAAAAAAAAAAAAGCCAGGGCTGTGCACTCTTCTTTTCGAAATCCTTCAATGTTTTCTTACTCTCTTCAAAAGAAAGCTTAAACTTTAGTGTAATGAAAAGAAATGTCACAGTCGTGTTCTTTCTGAGCACATTGGCTTTTCAAACACATCATTGGTGCACACATACAACACGCAATAGCTTATTGATCTGCTTGCAACTCCCCCAAATAGGACCTTTTCTCTCTTTTCCTTTTCTCTTATTACTTATCTGACTAAAATACTCTCTGCCATCCTTCTTAACCTGGCTAACAAGCTCACACTCTTCATGACTCAGGCTGGAAGTCACCTGCTCTGAGGAAACAGTCTCTAACACCTTCCCACTGTCTACCCCCAGCTGAATGCCCCATCATCTGGGTACCACCCACTGTTAGAAATTGTATTTAATTAAGTATTTGTTTGTCTAGGCTCCTTCACTTCCCAGAATCTATGTATGCCCTCAGGACAGTGACCATGCCTTTATCTGTATCACTATAGAGTGTATAATAGTTAGAAGGGTGGGAGGGTAGATGGCTGAGGATGGCAAGATAAGGAGAGTTCAGAAAAGGAGTCTATTGAGCATCCTCAGCTATAGTTTTGTTTGAGGCCTTGCAATTGATTTGGAGGAGAATTACAGTTGAAAGAAGACTGAGGTTAGGGGATGCAGGAGAGTGGGAGCAAGAGTCCTTGCCAAGCAGGATTAAGGAAAGTTTGGGAGACACTGGAGTGGTTGGTACATGAACCACAATATAAACAATGCTACACTGCAGAAAATATTTCAAGAAAGGCACATACCCTCTCACCTGTTCATCTGTTAAAGGAATACTTGTAAATAAAAAACAGAATCAACCTAAGTATCTTCACAGGAATGGTTAAGTAAATTCTGCTACATTCACACTGTAGTATATCATCTAGTCATTTATAAATTATAATTACACAGATTATGTGTCAACATTTTAAAAAATTACCATTTAAAGTATTTTTTGTAAATGTGGTACATATACACAATGGAATATTAGTCAGCAACCAAAAAAAAAATAAATAAACACATGTCTTTTGCAGCAACATGGATGGGGCTGGAAAAGATCAGGCTTAGTGAAATAAGCCAGAAATAAAAGGAAAAATACAGGATGGTTTCACTCATAGCAGGAATATAACGGACCAGGAGAGAAAATAATAATAATGATAAACAACTATATACCAGAGACATTTTATGGAGGTGGAGTGGGGGATGGGATCAAAAACAGTTGAGGGGAGGGAAATGCACTGGAATACGGTGATGGCACAGGGTGATTTGGTGATGGGAAGCCCATGGGGATTACAACTGAGATGGGAAAATACACAAAATGATGTAAAAATAAAGCATATATTATTTTAAAAAGAAAGAAAGAAAAATAAACCAACTACCTGAGGTAGAAAGAACATAAATTGAGGTAGAAAGGAAATAATTTGTTTACTGAGGGAAAAGTTCTTAATAAACCTTTTCTGAAAATTGGTCATGAAAAAGAAATCTTTTGTGAAACATTACTTCGAAAGGAAACCTGCATCCCTATGTTCATCACAATACTCTTTACAATATCTAAGATATATAAACAACTAAATGCCCCAAAACAGATGATTGGATCAAGAAGATGTGGCATATATACACAATGGAATATTACTCTGCAAGCAAAAAAGATTAACGCATGCCATTTGCAGCCACATGGATGGAGCTGGAAGGGCTTATGCTCAGTAAAGTTAAGTCAAAAGGAAAAAGAAAAATATTGAATGGTTTACTTATAGGAGGAATATAGGACAACTGAACAAAGAGGTCAGAAGAAACAAACACAAAACTTGTAGGCAAGTACAGATCTGAGACATATAGCGGGGGAAGAAGGGATTACAACAGGGAAGATGAGAGCACAAGGGACTACGGTGATGCTTCAAGGTTGAGGTGGTGATGGGAAATTTATGGGGATTACACTTGAGGAGAAAATCAAATATTGCACCAAAATGCACAATGGTGTAAGAAAATAAAAAGTGAGTAACACAAAATATATCTATTGTAAAATATAGCTTATAAAGTTCAAAAGAACTGGGAAAATTAAGACAGTGCCATGGTATGGAAATCAAGGAAAGACCAACTGTCAGGGAAAGGTTCATCCATGCAGTGAAACAGGGAGGTCAAGGTAGATGGGATCAGTTGACAGACACAGAGGAGTTTTAATGTCACCTACTTGGTAGTTACCTGTGCATCCACTCCAGCCCGTCTGTCACATTATATGTAGTACATGCTTGGTATGAAGGCTCAGTACCCTTCTCACTGTGCTGCAGTGTCCCCGTAATAGCAATATCCAGTAGGTCACAGTCACCTTCACCAGAGCTCGCTCACTCCCTATTTTTGAAATGGGATCATCACTGCCCTCGTTTCACAAAATCACAGAGTGGTGCACAGACTAGCTCCCCTCAGTCCCAGAGCATCCTCACTCCCAGTCCAGAGTCCGAGCCTGGGCTCTGTCAACTGAGCAATTCTTTGTACCTACTTAGCATGTATGGTTAATTATTTGATGTTTACACAATTTCTGTTGTCTCTGCATTCCCCCCGTGTGTTAACTATGCTATTACCAGTTGTCTGTGCCCCTAGAGGGCAAAAGCTATGACTTTATAAAAACCTATCAGTAGTGCCAAGCTGGGTGTCACTCCCTTATCGATTGCTTAAGAATGACGATGCCGCTAGTAAAGACAGTAGAAAATGACTGTCTTTATTCACTGCTCTTACTCACATTTCCTGTTGGGATGTACTCGTCCTTTGAAAGCCAGTCTTAAGAGGCACTGGGAAAACAGATGGCTATGACTCCCAAAATAGAGAGGGGTGCTCCTCTATTCTCCCTCTGGTAGATGAAAGGGACAGAAGGCACATAGCACTGACACAGGACACTCAGCAAGTGGACCTGGGGGTTAGCTGAGTTCAAAGGTATTCTAGCAGTATAGGCTGTAGAAGAGTAGGTAAAAAATATAGGACTCTTGGGAGGAAATTTTCCTTAATGGGTAATATAATGTCATACAAAATAGTTCCTTGTATATCACTGCCCCTTAGATTTTCTGGATAAGAAGTATGCCTTTGAGTATGACTAATAAGTATGCTAATGAGATGACTCCTGGTTCAAGTTAGGGCTTGGTCAGCAGAAAGACCAATTCTTTTGGTCCCACCTCCCAACCAAGAAAAGGGCTGGATTTTGGGTTAATCTCCAATGGCCAGTGACGTTATCAATCATGTATCTACGTAAGTTCATGCCCATAAAAACCCTTAAATGATGGAATGTGGAGAGTTTATAGGTTGGAGAGCACATTGTGGAGCTGAGAAAGTAGCACATCAGGAAGGACATGGCAGTTCTATGCACACTGCCCTATATCTTACCTAATGCATCTCTCCCGCTTGGCATTTCCTGTATCCTTTATAATAAACCAGTAACAGCAAATAAAGCACTTTCCTGAGTTCTATGAATCCAAGATATAAAAGAACCTGAATGGCCCTCCCTCGTGGTGCAGTGGGTTAAAGCACTGCACTGAGAATCTAAAGCCACTTCCGCATGAGTTCAATCCCCACCTGCCCCGGAGGTGACCACATGGTGCGGCAGACCTCTCCTGACCCGCCCGCTGCTCCCCTCAACAGTGTACTTCATCAATCTGCCTGTTCTGCTCCCCACTCTGTCTCTGGTGAAGCCTCATGCCGCCCCTGAGCCTCTGACCTGTACCCCAGTTCTGTATGCACAAATAAATAAATCTTAAAAAAAAAAAAAAGAAACTGAATGGGGGTGCAAGATAACTCCTAATTTTATAGCCAGTTGGTACAGGGATTCATAACTACATCGGAAGTGAGCAAAGTTTTACAGGACTGAGTCCTTAACTTGTGGAAACTTCTAATCACAGACTGCCAAAGTGAGTTGAATTACTGGATATCCAGTTGGAACAGGAGAATTGGTTATTGTTATGGAAACCCCCACGGAGCCAAAGTGTCATGAGCACAAACGGCTCAGATAGTATAAAGAGGTCGGAACAGGAGAATGACCAGCATCTTAGAGAGCCAATAGTTCCTACCTTCCCGTTTCACAGACAGAGAGACTGAGACACAGGGATAGTGAATAAGCAACTCAGAGGCACACCACAGAGGATCCAGCTGGGACCTGGATATCACCAGACCAATAATTGCCCCATGTAGAGCAAGGCAGATCCACCCGAGAGTATATAGGTGCTTGCCCCATGACCCAGGGAACAGAGGGCATTTTCTGGGAATTGAGGAAGGAGACTCAGTTTTCCCACTGAGGCCACTCCAGGATATATTCATGAAGTCAGTTTAACCCAAGCCTCTCCTCTCAACCAAACATCACGTCTAACATTACAGTAATGTTCCCAGTCTGAGAAATTAAATCACTGAAATCTAGCAAGAATGAAAAAGATTTGGGAATCTAGAAACTGCCCTGAGGGTGGGGGAGACCCGTGTTTCCAAATTGTTGGAGTCAACCCGTCTCTCAGGAGATCTTTCCCAGGGCACAGCCCTGGACTAGCGTGCTCCTTTCCAGCACGGTTCCCCAGGGTCCAGTTTAGAATCACTTTGTCTCCCTGTAGCTGGCTCACTGCTGCCTCCCATTGGAAGGCCTCTCAGTGGGCCTCTCATAAACAACCCTCTGTACCGGGTTCCTTGATTAAAAATCCTGGAATCTCACACGCAGATGTCATTTGTCATTCAAAGCACTGCTGTTCTGAACAAGATAATATTTTACTATGTCCAGGCCACTCTAAAGTCCCTTTGTGGACCAAATTTTAATTCTTGGACTACCCCTACAAGGACATGCCAAGGGACCAATTCCTGCACTGGACAGCATGTCTTCCAATAAATTAAGGTGCCATTTTAGGTCTGACTTTTGTGGGTGATGATGTTCTTCCTTGGGAGTAAATGACTGAAAATCCAATGAGGACTGCTTTAGTTTACCAATAACAGCACGTGAAATCAAAAAAACAGTTAATCCTATAGATGCTGGGCACTGAGCAGATACAACTTATTTTCTGCTTACGTATTTTCCCATTCATATACACTGGAGTATGTAATAGTGGCATGTATGAAATTGAGTGGTGACAGAGAGTAAGAAGTAGATAAATTATGAACTCCCTAGCTTTTTTCCCTGGAATCCAAGAGTTTTTCCCTGACTCTCTGGCAAATTTCCCCTTGCTGCTGTGGCGGGTTATTGAGTCTTCAAATTATCTTTAGTGTGGGTGGTAGATTTAACTGCTTTTTAAGCAGCAACAATCCTATGACCTGACTCTATTGTATTGCTAAGCAACACTTGGTAATCTCTTGCCCACAGTGTTACTTGTTTTGAAGTTTCACAGTTGTCTGGTCTCCCCCACCTCTCTCTCTCAATCATGTCTTGTGACTTTGCTGTATTTGGTGTGTTGGCATGACTGAAAGCTATCCCAGAGAGAATGTCCACTGAACTGTCAGAGACTGAATAATGGTTGACACTGGGCACAGTGCTTTTGTATAAGGGCTTTGGCAGGTCATTATTGGATCGTTTCCCAACAAATGCCATCCAAGTCTGCTCAGTGCAATACTGAGCAATGTGCCAACCTGTTCAAGAGACGCACTGGTAGCTGCTGGCTTGCCCAGCCATCCCTTTGTGAAATCCAGGAGTACTGACTCAAAACAGTGGTTTTTATACTCATCATAATCACAAGAGTATGGCATTTTTTCCATACAAAAAGAGCTCACAATGAGGTTGTCTGCTTCCTTCATCTCAAATATGGGTGTGGATTCCATTTGTATAAGCCGTGTCCTTTCAAAACCAGCAAGTGTCCCCAGCAAGCAACAATTAACTGTCCCCCAAGTATTTCTAATGGATATGATGTGCTAATCTACACACATGAAATTACATATCATAATCCACGCCTATAGCTCTTGGCATACTTTTATATAAGAGAGCCCAATGATGATGTCAGTTGTGTGATGTGATCTGTGATACATTTACATGGCAGCACAGAAAGGAATGCTCTTTCTACCTTTTTTAAGGACTGAGTGGTTGTGTGTATACACTCACCAGCTGATCACAGTTAAGTTGTTGGGCTTCTGTGAACCTCAGTTTCTTTTTTGATATACAGGGTGTTCTAATTCCTGCACACTTTAAGGTCACTGTTGAATCCAATGGGAAAATGTCAGAGAATGCATCTATATAAAACACCACAGGAAATCAATAAATGTTTAACATCATGAGTACCATCATCGTTGTCATAAACGTAATTACCTTATTTCCAAGCAGGGCTTTGATTCTAATATAATTTGTTCCCTTAAATATCACTACCATAACATAAAATGATGTATCTCTAAGGCCTACGATCAAAAGTCAGCAAGTGAGCCTAAAACTAAAGACTTTAGTTTATCCTTTCTTGGGCATACTGATTTTAGGGTTATTTTGAAGAAGGCAAAATAAAAACAAGTTCAAATGGTTTTGCGTATTTATTTCCTGTTACATATTATTTTAAATAGAACTAGTTTCCTAGGGTCTACATTTTTCTTGCACTCACCACTAATGATAAGCATCGACAGTCTAGTGTTTCCTAGTACTAAACTGTCAGACTACTTCTACTTCTGCTAGCATGCATGCCACTGAGTTATCTCTTCATCCCATTCATGAACTCAGTGGAAGGAGGGTAGTGATTTCATTCAAACCATGGGAGTTTCTCCTCTTTCCTCTATTCTTTTTCTTACCTTTTATCTTCTATCCTTCACGTTCTTTTATTTTACTTTCCTGTTTTTTCTTGATATCCATAAGATACCATATATTTAATTTTAACAAATTATATGATTATGCAGGGTACTACATAAGCAAGCTTTCTACAAGCTGACTTCTATGAATAGCAAATGCTTTGCACTGTTTGAGATATATCTCCTAATTCTAGGTGTTTCCCTTTCCTACAGAATAAAATGGAGCCTATTTCTGATATATAAGATAGGATGCAAATTGTCTATCTTCAAGAAAAATGTTAACAACAGCAAAATAATTTTACTAGGCTATTTACAACAACATTACACAATATACCTTAACTTTCTCTACTCTGGCAGGGAACTTTGACATCTATCAAGTATGTGCTGAGTCCTTGTCATGTGTCCAACACTGTGCTAGCACCAAGGACAGAATTAGGATGAGGTAAATGAGACTCCAAGGGTACAAAACTAATGAAGCACTCACCTGCACAAGCCTGACAGTGGTTGTGCAGTGTTCACCTCCTGGTGAACACTCAGACACAATGTGAATCTTATGGAATCATCCAGAAAGGGGAACAGACATTAAATGAATAAAGACTATAGAAAGTAAAAAAAAAAAAAAAAGTAATAGAGGGACATAAAAATTGTGTTACTTAGTTTGCTAATATGGACTTACTTACTTAATCATGAATGAGACAGAATATCATGAAAACCAACTGTGATTTTTTTAAGGGTCTGAAATAAAATGGAGAAGGTTCGGAGAATGTTCCAAACATCTAGAGCTGAATGGATGATGAAGGGGCATTGTGTCGGGGGTCACTGTATGATGCTGGCCCTTGGTGCAGGCACCTGAGAGACACATGGGGTAAATATAAAGGACAGATGGTTGATAACTCATCCTGATGTCTAGTTGTTGCTGATTTCCAAGCCTGTTGTTACATTATCAGGAACTTTCTTGCTACGTGACACATCTACACATCGGACAAGAAAAATCAGTCTTAAAAAGTGCTCATTGTTTCTCCTCCTTCTATTTCTTATGGAATCATGCATCAAGCAAATTCTAGGTACATTTCCTAGCATGTACTTGACCATAATATCTTCCATTCCTTCATCCTCATATCTGTATCTGGCACCTCTGAATATAATCTCTTTGCTTTTGTAATAAGAAAAGAACAAAAAAGCACAATGTTAGATTGTCTTTATTAAAAATATGCCAGAGAGGGAAAAAAAAACGAATATTGTGTTTATTATTGTGGATATTTCCAAAGAGGTAACTAAAATTTTATGGCAGCCTTGTTAGTAACTCTATAAATCAGTTGACAGCATCTCTTTTAAAAATCTCTTCTGCATATAAGCACTAAAACGAAGCACACATTGGAAATTCTGATGATTTGAAACTTCAGACTTTCTTTTAAAGTAATAACTTTAATTCAGTTCTTTCTGGCATAAACTTTTTCATCCCATTATGTCAAAAATTGTATTATCCATCCATTTGTCTGTCAGAACGTCTCCCTGTGGGGCTATAGACTCCTGGCTTCTCCACTCTAAACCTCCCCATTACATCCTGCTATCAAGAGTCACAATTTTCCACGAAAGTCTCTGGTGACTTTTGACAATGTTTTACAGAGAACTAGACCAGGAAGCTCAGAGTTAAAGGAAATCTTCCATTCTAGCAATGAATATGTAATAGGCATTACACTGTGCAGTATTCCAAAAAATGTAAGGTTCATTAAGTCTTTCTAAAGCAGGGACTTCCGTGTAGCTTTGAAGGAACCTGTCTTCAGAATGGCATTAGCAAATGGCACTTTGGGGCAGAGAATATTAATATTGCACATTAAGGAACAAATTTGTTTAAATGCTGTATGGCTATATGTAGATGCTGATGATCCAGAAATAAATAAAAAGTGAATAGTTATCCAACTTGGTATGTAAATTGCCTTTTGCTTATATACATAAGAATGCTTTTTGCTCCTAAATTCCTTCATATTAACAAGCAGGAGTGTAACTAATATATAAACTAAAGTCATTCTCTTTAATGAGAATGCTAAATATTTTAAAGAAATGCATGGCTGTGAAATATTGTCAAGGGCATTTTTATACTTAAGTTTAAGAACGCTTATGACTTAACTCTTGAATTATTTAACATATTCAGCCTGGAAGCACTATTTATGTATGTTTTTTAATGTTCTTACTTATGTTGGCTTTTCTTTGCTAAGGATTTAGGACCTTTGATTTCTGTTTATAAAATTTACATTTTTAATCTCCTATTTCTATGTATTTCCCATTTGACAGTGGCAACACTATCCAGAAGGAAGGGGGTAAAAAGGAAAACTCGTATGGCCTGAAATAGGGCTGCACTCAAGAGAAACTCCAGTGGTACTGCAAAGGGAATGAAGTCAACTTTGGGAGCCAAAAATAAAAGTCAATGAACCACCTGTATAACTAAAATAATAGATATAGAAATATGCACCTGGTTTCCTAGCTTTTGCCAAGGAAGCATGCCACAAACAGGGAGCCGAGTTACCCTGTGCAATAATGTAATTCTATACAATCAGCTTTTGCTACTTTGAGTTGTCAGCTTCTATTTTTCACCTACATATTGTTTTGCAATTATTGCCCAGCCTCAGATTTATCAGAGCAACATAAAAACACATTTTCTCTATGTTTCATCAATTAACCTTGATTTGTATTTCTTAAATGTAGAAGGATTCCTCAAAGATTTAGGAAGGTTTGCAAGTAGAACCCCTATCAATGCCAATCAGAAAATGGAAACTGACAATCAAAGGTAGCATGAGGGCAAGCTTTATTTGAGCTATTCCCATTAAATTCTACTCATGTGGTTAAATAACACAAAAATTGTCCAGGTTACTTGGGATGGAAACGTACCTAGAATTTGCTTGATGTGTGATTCCATAAGAATGACAATTGAGGGAAAAGAAAGGTCAGTTTTTAAGACTAGTAGTTTTTTGTCTAGTGTTTTGCTAACACATATAAGTGCACATATATAACATATACATGCATACATATTCATGTTTTATATACATGATACAGGATACACACATATCATTCAAACTATATATATTGATAGTATATGCAGTATTGCTAATGTTACTGAGTCAAAATTTTTCTTCTGCTTTAAGTCAAAAAGACACAATAATGAGGCCTCTGAGGGATGGAGCCTCAGTCATGCAGTCAGGGGAGGAACTGAAGGTTCCATGGCTTGTTTAAACCATTAGAGGTCTTTCCAACATTGATTTTTACTTTCATTTAACCCAATATTCCCTAACATGTGTTCCATGGGGGTTATTAAGTTTACTTTAAAAAAAAAAAGTACCCCAATTAAATGAGCTTTGGAAAAGCTGGATTAAAAAAAATTCAGTAAGATATTTCAGCACCCTAAATATATAACTGTGTTTTGTGAATCCTCAAGAGAGAAAGATAATAGCTACTATTTTCTAAATATTTTGGCCAGGAATCTCTTTTTCGTTGTGCTTTATTCCTGCCCCCACTCCTCACCCAGAGTACCTCCAGACTAGTGTTCCATACAGCACACTTTGGGAAACAATGACTTCTGTCAGTAAACATGTACTGAACCTAGACGATGGTAAAGGTTCTGTGCTGGGAGTTGATTGTTTCAGAGCAATAAGGCTCGTTATCAACCACAGTTAAGGAAGAGTCTTTGCCAAATCCATGTTTTGGTGCCTAATTGTGACAGTGTGTAAGGCTTAAGAACAGGCACTGAATGAATGAATAAAACAATCTAGTGAATTATACCTAAGTGCACTTGTGCAGATTGCATCTTTTTCATATTTATTGAATGCTTTTACTCAAAGGTGGTATTAATATAGTTTCCCTAATGGCCCATATCACAGATGATAGTAATGCAGAGTCTATCATTCTGTTCAAGGAAAAAAACTAAGACAGCGAAGTGCTTTAATTTCATGAAAGATTAAAAAGATCAAAATACATGTTTGCATATAATGAACACATCACTGACTCACCACTGGCAGCTGTGGGGAGGATTTGTACTAGCAACTTTTGTCCTTCCCAAGGTACACTCATTTCCCCAAACACATGCACACAGACCACACATACACACACTCATACACTATCAACACAATCACAGAAAATAATAAAATATATCTATCTAGGGCTAGGAATTGTACAACTTATGGGATTACAAAAATTTATTATGTGCAAAGCTAACTGATCTTATAAGGACTTCATATTTTGGGTGCCTCATATAGATGTGTATCAGAAATTCTCACCACACTCAAAAACTGACATTCTCAATCATTTTTTAAATCTCAAGACATACTCTTTCCTTACATTGCTTTCAATTTTGTTTTGTGAGTACATTTGTGAGCTCAAAGTGGATAGATATGTCATTGATCAGAATTAGAAAGTATTACACTTCTCCCTCATAGGTAGGAGGAGACCTTCTAGATAGAGGTATCTGAGTTGCCTATTGACTTGACTCTATATGTGAAATTACATTTTTTTTATAAAGAGTTAACTATACATACAAGAGGCCAGAGGGGTGGGGGTGGGAGTGTGTGAAAGGATTCACCAGAGACAGAGTGGGAAGCAAAACAGTCAGATCTACTGAAATACACTGCTGAGTGGAACAGCAGGCAGGCCAGGAGAGGTCTGCCACACCATATGTGTCACCTCCATGGCCAGGGGTTGAACTCATGCTGCAGTGGCTATGGATAGCATCAGAGTGCTGCACTTTAACCTGGTTGTGCTCCCAAATTATATTTCTTGAAAAAAAATTAACAAGGGTCAAAAATTCACATACCCCTACAGAGGTGTGCAGTGAAAAACAGTACTCTGATATCACAGAAATATAGACATGCAAAATAAGCAGCTGTTACAAGTCCAGAGCAGTTACCCTCTGCGGTCCACAGCAGAACACACCCACCGCCATCCCAGAACTCAATGAGTGACTAAGTGAAACTACTAGAACAGATGTGCAGTCAGAAAATAAGAATCAAAGTTCCAGAAGTGTTTCCAAGGTTAAAATGGTCAAGTGGATATTTTCTAGAATCAAGTTTAAGGTTGACTCTCAGTGATTAGCTAAGCCATGAAATATACTAAGCACACTGAATCTATAAATAATTTATAAAAGAGTCAAAGTCACATTAAATATTAGAGGAGATACTTTACATTCCCATCCACTAAGGAGTAAGTAACTTGAAGGCAGAAATTATCTCAGACATTTAATCTCAACACCAAGTAAACCCATGTCTCATCACGATGATGAGAGAACTGAATTGCATGAGTTTGGTTTAATCTCTCACTCCGATACTGGTTAAGACAGAGGCAGAGAAGCTATAGTTACCTCCTTTAGAGACTTTCCCATATAGAAAAAAAAAATCAGTATTCAAAGAATAAATATACAGAAAGTCATGGTGACATTCCTGAACACTGGATCTTGCTCTTGGCAGTGGCCTTCTTCTCATGACTCTGTTCATCAGTTAGCATCTTGTAATTGTCACTATGTAGTCCTTTTATCCCCCAAACTCTAGATTTCTCCACTAACCAACAGGTCAATTCAAGTCACCCACCAGCCAGTAGCATTCAAAATGGTGCCACTGAGGTACCTTGTTAATTCCAAGGAACTTTTTAATCAAAAAGTAATCAAAATAATATTGCTTTAGTTTTATTATTAAATGACTTCTTGAAAGTACTGAAATTAATGATGATGGGTTAGATTAGTTCTAAAATGACCAAAAGTTAGTTAGACCAGAAGCTTCCAGTAAATAGTGAGCAGAAAAGGAAACATACAGTCAAGTAAAAAAAAAAAACAGACATTATCGGAGGCTTAATAGTGTAGCAGTGGCAGATTAAACTCTCCAGCCAGCAAACAGCTTCCTTCACTACAATCTCAATCTCGAAAGGAGAAGGAGAGACGCTTAAGTCCTTTGTGGAATCCACAGAACACAAACAAAGTGTGGGCTTACTGGACCAGTAACTCAGACACATTGCTCCAGAAGCCTTATAAGTTAGAGATGCTTCTCCTCTCTGACCTAAGTAGATCTTTGATTCATTACAATGGGTTGAAAATGATAGGACTCAAGGGGAGACTAATCAAGGGAGTTCAATCTCCCCTACTTCCCTATGCTAAGCATATGTATTACTCACTCTGGTTAAGGAAGTCTTCAAAGGACATAACAATCTTAAACCTAAAGTGGAAGTCAAAGGATTACCTGGAAGTAAAATAGCAACACAAGGGTCTACAGAGACTCCCTTAGAGGAACAATCTGAAGACTTCCCTGCTAAGAGGTAAAGAAGGAAATAATACGCTTCCTTTTAGTGTCTTCTGTGGGAAAGGCTGGGGGCTAAGGTAACATCCAGTAACAACAACTTCTCCATTCTGATTTGGAATAAGAATTTCTCCCCAATCAATTTATCAAGATATTTGCATCAAAAGAGCAATCCCAGACATAAGCCAGGGATTTGTAACTACTGACATTCTTCTCCCTTTATGCCTTTATTTCCAGAAGGGGCATACTGGCCTTTAAAATATTTTACTTTAAAACGATAGACAATCACCAAACTTCCATTTCCTTTACTTCTCTTAAAAAGTGTGAGGAGTCTCATTTCTCATTTAAATGATAGACCTGAGGTCTGGCATAAAAAATATTGTCATATGGACCTTGAGTCTGCCATTGTCCACAAAGGGAAGGGCCAGGCCACATGCTGAAAGCTGGCACATAGACATTTGCAAGACAACTAATTGCTTGGACAATTTGTTCTCTTTGGCTCTGATGATTCAGTTGGGATTTAAGTAACCACAGTAGGCTGAGAGTTAGGAGACGGGGTCATAATAATTGACAGAATGACAAAACCAAAGAATTTTGTAGCTGAAAGGGATATTAGGGAACCTCTAATCCAATGATCTGCAAGTCCTTTGTAACACTGGCACTTTTTTTACATTTTTTAAGCAAAACTTTACATGGAAACACTATGCAGAGTTACAAAATAATGGGACTCATCAGATGGAAGCAGAGACCTAAGGCTCTGAAGAAAAGCAACTTAAAAACATCCCCTTCATCTCACACAAGTCAGCCCTGAGAAGCATTCTGCGGAGCCTCACATAGAGTAAGGGGCAAAAGGAGAAGGGTAGAAACTGGTTGTCCACACTGCAGCATGCCACGCTCTCTTTCTCCAATACAATGCCATTCTTCCAGGGGAAAAAAAAATGTGGAATTGAGGTGGCCCCAGGCCTACACTCTCTAGCCATGTTAACAGCCACATAGTCTGAGCGGGGCATGGAGCAGGAGTGGTAAGATTGAGTGGTAGTGGTGGGTGTGATCGCAGAGGTACTAGTAACAGCAGCAGTAACTCAGATTCATAAAAGGTGCTAAAGGTTCACATTATCTCATTGGCTAGTCAGAGCAATGATGCAAAGTAGATAGCGAAGAATGTCATTATCCTCATTTTACAGATGAGGAAACAGGTCTGCAAAGGTTAAATGATGTAGCTCCTCAAGGTTACTTATACTAAGTAGCAGAACTGGGTCATCAAGTTCCAAATCCTATATTTTTGCCCCTATTCTATTATGGTGTCCTTGGTTTTGAATACCAAACTTCTCCAACCCCCTTGATTTCCCAAAATCTCAGAATAGAGACTTTCCTATGAAAGTCCAGAAGAAAGTAAACATTCTGCTTGATATCTGTGTGGACATGAACAGACTAAGACCCTCTATATTGGGAACCAAGTAATGGTGTCTTGCCCAGTGGGAAAAGTCTGTTAAAGACATGGAGCTATAAATCACCTATATACACTTTAAACACTTTCATTTAGCTTATAGTTTATAAAAATATATTATTTGCTTTTCCAATCTAGACAGAAGGTTTGTCTTTGAATCAACCATTTGGAGTTCACATGGTCTTGTTTTTTTTTGCATAAACCACACCCATAATGTCCATCAGTTACAATTCCCAATTTCAGTTGCTTTAAAGTAGGGTGAGAACTAAAACACTTGCAAAGCAATCTCGATGCAAAGTGTTCTTAATTTTTATGACCTTCCCCCAATCCTTCACAGATGTTTTACACATGCCTAATTCAACAGCACACTGTTGTTTTTCTTTTTCAGTGTCTTGCTTTCATCAAGTAGTTCCAAAGTGTTCACTTCAACAACAGAGGAAAATTTCTCCTTTTTTGCAGTCATATTCCATCAATTACTAAATATTTAACTAAGTTACACAAAAATGAGAACAAGAAAGACAGGTCTAAACCCACTTAAAAACAAACACGCCATCTATGTATTAGTAAACAGTCTCAGTGATAGTGGCAGAGAGGCTATGGCGTAAGAGAGCCTCCTTAGCCGCACTCTCCTGGGGGGTTAGGGGCTTCTTCTGGGTGTTTTACAGTTGACAGATGGCACTGCTTACTCCCACAAGCTGTTAAGCAGAGGTCTGTCCAAGGAGTTGTCCTGAATTCTGAAGAAACTGACCTTAGCTGTGTCACCATGTGGATGGTGGGTGCCCTGCAAAGTTGCCTCTTCTGAACACTGTTTTCTCTCAGATCTCAAAAAAAAAAAAAAGGAAAGAAAAAGAAAATGTGCCTTCATTGAAAAGAAAAAACATCTCTACCACTGCAACACACCTGTAATTAACTCTGGCCACTTAAATAGATCCTTGAAGAAATGGGATCGCCTGAAACACGAGGGTAAGAATGGCCACTGCCTCTATGTACCATGTGGTGCCTTTCTTAGCATCATGTCTCTGCTCAGCCGGGCGACTCTCAAGCACTGGAAAGCCTGTCCACACCCGTGAGAACCTAAATGTGAATACGGTGGAAAACAAACATAAAGTGTAACACATTGCGAATCGAGTGCCCTTTGCATTGTCGTTTCCAGCAGTAGCCTTGTTCTCTCTGAGCCCTCACCTCTCCTGGGAATCACCCCAGTCCTGGGGCACTACTGTTCACAAGCTTTACCTGCCTTAAGACTGAGGGGCAATGAGATTTGCTCTGATGAGTGAATGAGATCTCAGGATGTGCTGAAAGGAACCCAACACCGGAAGTGCTGGTGTGTACCCAGCATCAGAAACTGTAGAGGAAGGAAGCTGCTGTCCACCCGCATCCTCTATCACGCTTGAAATGGGCCACTTGAAAAATGGCAATATTTTTGTATGCCAGCCTCAAAATCCCTGCTCGAAGAATGCTTGTAGCAAAGCTGTATTTCCTCTTTGAGGGCTTTCTGAAGAATGCATTTAGGTAGAAGCCGGCCTTTTCTTCCAGAAACAGCAAAGGCTATCCGTCAATCTCCCGGCAAGCCGCTCATCAAGTTCACTCGACAAAGGGTTAGGGCAGCAAGCCCCCACAATAATGTGGAAACAGAAATATTACAAAGTAAAGGCTTATAAAATAATAAAAATTCTACTTACTCCAGATACCTCCCTGTGCCTTTGGCAAAATACCTTAAGCATTCCACATACGGCGGGCATTGTCTTTATAAGATGGCACCTCATAAAATGGTATTAAATATCACCAACGGGGCTTCATATTTCATCCGGCAGGGTTTAGGCCAGGCATGTTCTATATCACACATTATTAGAATGACATCTGCTTTGCAAGTTGTGTACCCAGGAGCCTACCCGGATCACTCATTTCAGCACTCATTCTCGAGGCTTCTGTGCCTTCATAATGCCTAATATGTTTAACTCATTTTGAACAGAAGTCTAAAGCCTGCCACGGCCCTCTGGCCAAAACTGTAGCTGTCAGACAACGGAGCCAGCTATCAAACATTCCTCATTTATCATTAGTGGTGATGCAGTTGTACAGAAAAATGTGCCACTGTACTGAGAGGCTGTCAATTGTTCCCCCTATAAAACTCCTCTTCTCAAATAGGGACATTTCTCTGTGGAGGCCTTGCCATTACATTTTGCTCCTTTTCCCACAACACTGAATTTATAATGCAAAGAAAATGGGGAACATATATTCATCCAAATGGCCTCTCTGTACGAGATGAATAAGGAGATCATCAATGGCAGTGTCGGCACTGGCTGCACGTGCCATTGGGGGAAATTAATAGAATCAGCCCAGAAAGAATGAAAAGAAGAAAAGAGGGAAAAATCACCCACAGGTTCTGTGCTGAGGCTGAATCTTGAATAATAAAGACATGCATCTGAAAGTGGGCATTCTCTTTGGAATTACGGTGTAGTCGCCCAAGTAGATGTGGGGCTGCACTCCTACTTTGTCAGACAAATTCTCCAACTTTCTACGGCTCAGTTGGCCCCAGACAATGGCCCTTTGGGTCGCCTCCTCCCCACCTGTGAGTTATGCCGCAGGAATCAACATCCAGCCCAGAAGCCACACCAAAATTCCCCTTGGTGTTTGCAGCATTCAGACTGTCAAATGGTGCTCCTGGTGGCATAACCACTATCCGGCTGATGAGCACCACAGGAGTGGTGAAGTCCCACCTTTACCATACTAATCCTCTTCTACCTACATGGCTGCCCCTTGCACTCTAGCATCTTAGCCATCGTACTGTGAATCTGCTGGAAGAAACATGGACTCGATTAAATGTCTTGAGGTCCCTTCATGTTTGTGCCTGTGTCTTTCAAAGAGAGAGTGGTTGTAGTAATGATAAGGCATCTTCCTGACTTCAAAGGGAGAGGCCTGGTGAGTGGATTTATTCCCATGGTATCACTGTCAGAGCAGAGTTATTATCCCAGTTTAGAGATGGGAATCCCAGTTTAGAGACGGAGTGTCTTGCCTGAGGACATGGGTAGGAATCAGTCCCAGAAAGAAAATGAAAGCACTGCCATGGGCTTCTGAATCTTTTCCAAGTTCAGATCATTTTCCTGCCAGCAGCAACAATAAACCTTGTCCTCAGAAATGAGCATACTTCAGGGCAGACAGATGGAGCCCAAAAGGTGTAAAACATGGACACACCCAGTAAGGATACTGAACTCTAGAATGTGTATGGGACCACTGGGGAATGGAGGGGTGAATATTTGCTCCCCACTTGCCTCCTTGCTGCAGAGCCCAATCCTGCCTTTATCCAACGTGTAATCTGCCCCTAAGAATGGATGAGTAGGGGTCTTAACACAGAAGCTGAGGGCACTTAAATACCAACTCTTGGCTGAACAAACTCTGTCCAGTCTCATTCCCTAACTCGCCACCTCTTGAAGTCCTGACCTGTTGGAAAGCCTCCTCCATCCTGGACTCAGCAATGAGCTCAGGTCCTTAACAGCCATGCACACAGTCCCTGCTTGTCTCTGAGGCACACATGCCGACTCTCTCCACCTTTTACCCAAAATGTGCCCTATATTTGCTAGTTTTTAGGCCAAAGCCCACAATCCACTTTTTCTCATTTTCACAACTATGTTTCTCCAGTCCCACAACTGTTTCTTTTCTTATCGTCCAGTTGTTTCCAGGAGCTCACACATTAATAGCTGAACAGCCTTTACCTACCCCAGTATTTTCTCATTTCCCTCCTCTAAAATCAGCCTTTACTACAAAACACTTGTCCTGGAAACATACAATGATCAACTGTCCTTAGCTATAGTCTTAAAATACAGTCTCCCAGTTTCCTAATCTTCTTTAATTTTCTCTTCCTTTCCTCTAAATCACCCTTCACCTTTATTCACCCACTTGCTCACAGTGATCCAAGGTTATGTATTCAAGGCATGATCTTCATCCACTTCTCATGGGAAATTTATGGTTTCCAGTGGAGCTATTCTACTGAAGACTTGATCAACTTTAATATTTTTCTTATATCCTTTGGCACTGTTCTTTCCAACTCAAGGGTGGCAACTTAACATTGCAGCTAAATTGGAGATAAATGGGTCCATTCTAGCTAATTCAAAAATTGCTACAGTACCATGTAATTCATTAAACACTGGAGATATAGCAGAAACTGTCCTCTCCTTAAGAGGCTTATAGTTTAGTTAGAGAGTTACAGAGAATGCCTGTGAACTTGATCTATAATACTAAGTAATAAAATACTAGCAATTGAGAAAGTGATAAGAGCAATAAAAGGTCAGATGAATGGACTATGTAGACAAGAAAGGTTAGAAAGCACTTTATAAAGCACATGAGTCTTGTCTTAGACCTGGAAGGTACCAGAGGACTTGAATTAATAGAAAGGATGATGGAGGACATTACAAATAATAACACTGTTAACAAAATTAAAGCCCATGAATTGGGTCATTGCATTTGAAGTGTTTTGAATAGAACTCTGGGGTTGGTAAAAATTTGTTTGCTCATTCCTTAATTATGACTGGAAAGAACTCTCTACCTCTTTTTCCTTCAGCCATAATCTTCCTTATTGGTTCAACCACAGAAAATTAAAGAATGAAGTAGTAGCAAATGCATTTGCACTGACTGGTAGCTCTGGGGGAATAATAATACATTTTACCAGGATAATCAGTTGACCACGGTTAATTGTAACTTGTAGTTAACTCTACAAATTGTCAATGAGCAATGGAAGGTGAAAGGAGTGGCCTAAGACACTTTGGATAGCAGAAAAAAGCTGATAGCTATTTCATGCATGCTAGCTACTCTTTGGGGGGGGGGGGGCGGCTGTGAGGTTGTGCTTTACAACATTGCCATTGAAAGCTTTCTGAAAAGAATGCTAGCTCGCCATCAACCAGAAAACACTATAATAAGGTCCAACGTCAACAAACTGGGAGCTATGTCTTCATTTTTAGTACTGTTACCTCATGAGGTTGTCCCTCCCACTGCATCATCTCCACCACCCAGAGATTTCATTTCAGATGTCTGATCTGGAAAGAAAAAGAAACATATCATGTTGAAAGAATATTGCAATTTACTGGGGGATTATTCATAAATGTGAAATTCAAAGCAACAATGCATTTCTAATGACAGTATTTCACAGACTATAGCAAAATGACAAAATAATTGTTTCCAGTTTTTTGTGGGGGTGTGGGGGGGTAGATTTTGAGCTGCCCTTCAATCATCCTTTGTTAGTAGCTATTATTCTGTCAAGGATAAATTTAACCTTTATCTCAAAATCCATCTTTATATGGAAGGGTAAAGACCTAGAAAATTGTAAGTTTCATGAGGACAAGAAGTTTATATGATCATGACACCCTAAAAATCTTAGCAACTCACTGATCAGCTTTCCTAGATCCCAGGCTGGGTTCTTCGGAAAGTGCTTTAAACTGGCCCTAAGAAATAAAAATTACAGACTTCCCTAGCCTCAGAAATCCCTCCATCTGTCGCACAAGCTTTCTCTGTGTCTTCCTGGCAGTCATTTCCATTTCCATGACAGAGAAAAAAAAAAAAAGAAGTCATGGTCTGTGCCACAACTTGAAGGTTCATTTAATGTAGATTTTGATGTGTGAACTGTACAGTAACCCCAAGTTGGAGGTGTATTTTTTATATTGAAGGTGAGAGACCAATTAGTAACTCTAACTCCTTAAGCAGATGGTTATCATATGAAAATGGAGGTGCCTGTCCTGTCCTTTGCCATTAGAAAGTCATCTTTTTCCTAATATCTTTCTCTCCAAAGGAAGAATATTATGCAGACAGATTGCATGGCTTAGACACCTCTACAAAGTTGAGTTTTTAGCAGGACATGTGGATCCTGGGAATTTGTTCTTAAATTACTGGTCCAATTCAGCTCCTAAAAATTGTCTCCAAGATAAAATACAAGAGAAGAATTTCAGGACAGGAAGAGAAATAAAGTTGGTAAGATTCTTAAGTTCTGGCTTCTACCCCAACCTGGAATGGTAGACAAGCTACAGCTGGCTCTCCACTCTCTACATGGGATCCGTCCCTTCCATGGAAACTCACACTGTGAAGGAAGCAACATGGATTTGGAGTCAGAGGATCTAGTCTGAATTCTAGCTCTGTCCTCTGTCCTTTACAAGCTGAACCCATGCACTCCCCATTCTCAGTTTCCTGCAAAATTAGAGAGAAATGAAGATTAAGTGAAATTTCCAGTACAAAATCGACTGGTAATTTCACCTTTTCTCAAAATAGCAGGCAGGGGGGAATATCATGTAGGACAGCAGGAACTCAGAGATCAAAGTATAGTCACCTGGATGCTCTTCCCTTTGTAGTGAATGCTGAGTACAATCTTGGGAGTAAAGTATTCTGAGTATGATTCTTGCTTACACTTGTTGAGCGTGTGAACCTGGGAAGTCTCAGTGCTTTCCTGTGTCTAGGGCGGACATATCTACCTTGTTCATAGGATTGATAAAATGATTAAAAGAAACAATTAACATAATGAGCTCACAGCATGTTTGCCCATGATAGGTTCATTTACCTCCTTTCTTTTTTGCTTTCCTCTCATCTTCTTTTCTTTCTCTTCGTCTGTTTGAATTTTCATCTACCCTTTGATATACTCCAAACTGTTTTCATTCTCATATTCTAGATGGAATGGGCTGTATGAGGGTTTCTGCCCCTAGATTCACCTAACTCACCCCACGCCCAGTTTTTCTCTGCTCAGAAAGTTCAGTGTTCTGCCCTGAGATACTAATACTAATGCTAATAATAACAATAATAATAAAGACAAAAGGAATTACTAGGACCTAGATAGGAGCTGCAGTCTCTTTTCCTAAACTTCCTCTTCTCTGGTCATAAAAAGCTTATATAGGAGTCAAATTCTAGCTCACATGCCTTCTCTACTTCCCAAAAGTTTTCCAAGTTAATGCACACATGTACATTGAAATTAGACTACTCAAATAGATGTATTGGGAGTTTACTTGTTTCCCATGATGGTAAAGTCTGATGCCTGGGTCTTCTGAATTTTGATGGCCTCACAATACATGCAATGCATGTTAATATTTATTCTCTTCACTGGCTTCTTCAGGGCAAACTTCTTACTTTTCTATTATAATCTTGCCACCTAGTCCAGCACTTGGTAATTTACTAGTGTTTCATAAATGACTCTTGAAAACGTGTATGATTAAATGGCTCAAGTATTTATCTCATAGAAAAACTTGGCTAATGACTTGGCTAATCAATTGATGTCAAGGATTTTAAACTTTAAGTTTTCTATACAGCATCTAGCACTGGGTACAAAATCTAGATGCCCCCAAATACACGATAGTGATTACTTAGGCTGTACAGCCAAATTCAACATAGTTGAGTGGGGGTACCCACACCACCAAGGATTTCTCTGACACTATCTGGGTGTCCTCCAATTCAACTCAAGTCTGAACTAGCAGATAGCATCAGATACCACAGGGTAAGAGATAAGCCATAAGTCCTCCCAGGCCCCACCTCCAATACTCTCACCCACTTCAAATGCCAATCACAAATCCAGGTAATTTACCTATGCTTCTGACCTACTTGCTATAAACTGGAAGTCCCCACAACCACTTTCTTGGATTGGAATGGACTGGACTAGATTGGACTGGACTGGACTGAACTGGATTGGATGTCTGGCTGGCTCCTGGCTGGCTGGATAGCAATCTGGAGGAAGGAAGAGAGAGAGGCATGCCAGTCAAATGTCTAGGTTGTTTCACATGTACTTCTTACTGGCTAGGTATAAATCAGAGATTCCCATGACCTCTTCCTTGGATTCAACTAAGTAGTTCACAGGACCTAGGAGACCCATTTACTCACTAGTTTACTAACCTATGCCCTGATGAAAAAAATAGATAGGGTAAGGTCCTATACAAAGAGCTTCTGTCCTCATAGAGTTTAAAGTACAACAGAGTGGTACATGGAAGCATTCTAGTTCTCTAGCCTAGAACTAATTCCCAAAATACCTACCTTTTGTGGTTTTATGGAGGCTTCATTATATGGCCTTGTGATTAAATCACCAAACATTGACAACTGATTCAATCCTTAGACTTTCCCTTCTTGGAAATCAGGAAGTGGGTGAGGCTGAAAACTCCACCATTTATTGAAGGTCATATCCCCTTGATGACCAGCTCCCATCCTTAGGTGCTTTTCAAATATTTCCTCCATAACACAGTACCAGTTGTGGTAGAAAGGGACTTATCATGAGTAGATGAAGTTCATTTCACCTTTATGATTCTGAAGTGTTTTGAGGATAGGAGACTAAATGAATAATAAAAGACATTCCCATTGTCCTTATTGCTCAGGAAATTCCAGGGCTTTTGAGAGCTGTGAGCAAAAACTGTGTTCAAAGACCAAATGCATATGAGAATCGGTTATCTGAAAAAAACAAACATATTTCTTATGAATCACCATGCTACCTATATTACAAATTTTGTGTATATATTTATTATTAAATTCTTCTGGACAACTCAATTATTGAAGGATAGCCCAACAAAAGCCCAGAGCTGGAGCTACTAACACTGGAGCAACAAGTTTGAATGGCTCTTAGAGTAATACAGAAAGAGAAACTGACCCTTTAAGAGGCTTTTAAAATGACTAAGACAGTATGCATATGACAGGCAGTCTAGAAACCTCCTTCCTTGCCACTACCAAGCAATTCTCCTTCACTAACGTATACACATTTTATCCCTTGATGACCCGCTTCCTTCAAGGACCTCCTTGACATTCAGTATCCTTTCCCTTGAATAAAAGAAAAAAATTGGTGTGAGGAGGGCGAGAAAGGACAATGGTGATGTGATTTTTGCTTTCAGCTCTGATTAGGCTCAAGATAGTTCAAAAATCTTTTTCTTCTCTTCCTCCTCTTCCATCTCTTCCTCTTCATCCTCCTTTTCTTTTACTTTATCCATTGGTGCACTTCCTCCACAAATAACTCACATCCAAGCCTGTGCTATAGATTCTTGCTTCTGGGTTTGAGTAACTAGCCCATTCACAATATCCTGGCCCTTGTTGGAGTTTTTTTTTTGTTTTGTTTTTGTTTTTTTGACAGAGCTAGTATGGGGGTGGATAACTACCCTACTGATTTTTTTTTTTAAGATTTATTTATTTATGCACACAGAACTGGGGTACAGGCCAGAGGAGCAGGGGCAGTGAGAGGATACACCAACGACAGAGTAGGGAGCAAAACAGACAGATCAATGAAATACATTGCTGAGGGGAGCAGCGATTGCACATGCTGTACCATGTGGGTTGCTGCCTGGGCTGGGGACAGAACTTGCACAGAAGTGGCTCAGGCTAACTTGCAGTGTTGTGCTCCAACCCACCACACCACCAGGGAGGGCCCTATCCTACTGATTCTTGATCTGCAAGCACACCCACCTATCCTCTTCTGGAAGGAAAACATGGAAACTCAGTGAATCTAGTGAAGAGTGAAACACTACGACATGGAAGCACCTGCTGACTTATTAAATATTGAGGGACAGAGTCCATGGATTGACTTGTTCTCTGTAAAATACTGTTCTGAAATGAAACCTCCTGAGGGCCACACACCCTAGTGAGCCAGGGCCATGCACTTTGGGGGCAGAATAATTATAATTAACTGAGTGATTCCATAGAAAACATAACCGCAACAAAAAGCTCTGGAAATGTCCTCCCTTTGCATGTCCACTCAAGCTCAGCTGGGCATTCCAGGGTTTAATCCAGGGTGGTGCCGATAACCACCAGAGTCAATCCTATCACCTAGGGCTGTAAACATAGCTCATACTGCCAACTCAGCAAAGTCACCTCTGTGTTGGTTTGTGTTGTTTCTTTTTTCCCAGCAGATTTTTTTAGAGAATATTTTTTAAAGAATAATTACCCCAAGTTTAGAAATACAAACTGATAATTTGGAACTGTGATTGCTTCCCCAGTTAACTAATCAATCCCTTTAAGCATTGAGATATAGAAGAAAATATAGGAGCAGATTAATAATCAAATGAGTTCCATCTCTTCTTTCCTTTTCCTATAGATTATAGCTGCTTTTTCATAGCAAATTTTTAAATCACATATAATTATGAATAATTCCTATCAGATTTTTCTTTTCCTAGTTAGAATTACTGTAAGAGTTGATAAGAGCTATAGGTTCCTTGACAGTGTCTACACAGAAACATGCTTTGAATCCCTACTGAGTGCTAGATATTCTACTGAATGCTTCAACAGATTCATTTTATTCAGGATTGCTTCATCTTTATAGGAGGCTGAATTAGAAGAGTTGGCCTTATAAAGTTGCTCTTAAGTTTTACTCCTCTATTATGATTATTGCTCATTGCTCATATCTATACTCAATGCTGATAAATTTTCAAGGAATTTATTTGCCACATTGCTTCCCATTATTGTGCCCAAATTTCTGCCAAAGAAATCACATTAAATGCACTTGTCATTATTGGTCCCACTTCATTCTGGCATCAAACTATACACAGCACATGGTGATTTAGAGAGGTGCCAGCAGTTCTACCTGTTAGAATATTAAGATCATAACACAGCAGTGAAGTTGAAGTTTGAGGTAAAAACCCTCAGTTACATCCATGCCTTTTTAACCCCCTCTCTTCTCTCTCCCTCCTCTCCTCCCTCCATCCATCCCACAAACACCAGATGAATGTCTTCCATGTGCTATTCCTGTCTTCAATAAGCTTTCTTTGTAAAGAAATAGAAATATATAATCAAAACTAATACAAAACTAGGCATGAAGAAGAATGTTCCATGAGGGAGTATAGACCAGAATACTTGTTTCTAGCTAAAAAAAAGTTGGGAAAGGTTTCATAGAGACTGAGCAGAGTTTTAGAATTTCAAAACAGCACTTATAGATAGGCTCCAACTGCAGAAGCATCACATGTTCAATATTCAACAGACCATGTCTGCATATACAGAAAGTATATATATTTGAAAATATAGAAAAGCACAAAATAAAAAAAAATCACCCTTAATTTGACCTTCATTCCTTTTTCTACTAAAGCGTATAAAACAGTGAAGTCGTTGCTTCCAATCCCAGTTTCCAAAAGGCTAATAGTGTGGTTCATATGCTTTAAGACATATAATTTGCTTTTATATAAATGTGTCACTCCATCCCCTCTCTCAACACATGTACAGAGCTTGAGACAACTAGCTCTGACATCTAACTGGATGGTTTCAAGTCTCCACTCAACCATCAACTATCTGAGCTGACCTTAGGCTAGAGATTTCACTTCTCTATATATTATTTCTTTTAATATGTGGAGTTAATAAATGTATATAACCTAAGTCTGGTTTAAGAATTAAATGAGAAAATAATTATAATCAGCTCCTGGCACATAGTAAGTACCAAACTAAAATACTAGTACATATACATACAAATATACTTTGTTTTAAAAAGTAAAATCAAGATACACACACACACATGTATATACATGCAAATATTGTATATATTTTCAGTTAATAATTCTTATGCATATTTTCACAGATTAGCCTATTTTGGTCTATTTGACTCCTTTTCAATGAATGTACTATTCCAGAATATATTTAACTAACCCAGATGATCACTGAGAACCTTACACCTACCCTTTTGTGCTTCCTCCTAATAGTTTTGCAAGACAGATTCTTAGAAGTGTGTCTTAGCTCACAGGTATATGTATGTAAAAGGTTTCGTTAGCTGGTACAACACCAGGTTTTGAGAATTTGAACAACTCACAAGCCACAAGAGTACCCTTTCCCTGCTATAACCAACAGAGGTATCTATTGTAGCTGTTTCTGACACTTCATATTAGCGCAATCAATACTGAGAGTAAATGATTAGCCAATGTAAAAGTGTATAGTGGTATCTGGCACATCAAAATTTGAATAAAATGTTCTTGCTGATGAAGTATTTCCTCATATTTACTGGTCCTAATACTACTTCTTGAATTTCTTATTCACATCTTTTGCTTTTATTTCCATTGCACTTAATTTCTTTTTATTACTGAGTTATGGGTGTATCTGCATAGTTGATAATATTAATCTGATAACAAATAAGCAAATATTTTTTTTCCATCTTGTCTTATAAACTAATTTAATGTTAAGTAAAACTAAAATGTATGAGTTTGATGAGGAAGGAATTTTAAGAAGAGGGAATAGGCATCTGAAAAGACACGCAGCTTTTAAGTGGACATCAAATTCTGAGAAAAATGAGAAATGAGTAGACTTCTGAGGCCAGAACATATTGGATTTGAGGCTGGCGAAGCATTTAGAGTTGATCAGACTTAAGTACCATTCTAGGGAATGTGGGCTACTTACTGAAAGCAACAACAGGACACCAAATCCTAAAGAACAAAGTAATAGGACCACACTGAGCATCCTCTCCATAGACCATACCTCTCAGGCTGTTTAAAACAAGGAAACACCTTCATGTGACCCAGTCCCTGTGGGGACACCAGCCGCCATTTTGTCATCATCCCCCAGAGTTGTGTGACCCATGTGTTGAAGAAATTCAAGAAATGTCTCTTAGGAGAATTACGTGTATGTGCAAACATACATTCACATAGAATTTTGCATTTAATCTTAAGAGTTTTCACAGACACAATGACATCTACCCACTGATCTTTTAGAGAATCAGTTACGCAACAGTCTCAACTCTTGCCCTGAAGTGTTCACAGGACATTGGAGTTTACTGTCCACAGAACTTGAAATGACAATATGGTTTTAGATAAACCAAAGAAGGCAAGATTATTCCTAGAAAGCTTTCTAAAGCAGCAGTGTCCAATGGAAATGTATTGCAAGTCACAAAAATAAGTCATATATCTAATTTTTCTGATATTCTTATTTAGAACAAGCAAAAACTAATATGTTAGGTAACATTAAGTTCAATAATATATTTTAACTAGCCCATATATTCTAAAATATACTGGTTTCAACTTATGTAATCAATATAAAATATTACTAATTAGACATTTCACATGTTATCATGTGATGTCTTTGAAATCTAATGTGTGTTTTTACTTACACTGTATCTCAGTTCAAACTAGTTGTATTTCAAGAGCTCAATAGTCACATATGGTTAACATATTGAACAACACATTTATAAATCATCTCTTCACATTTCCTTTTCTCTAAACCCAGTTTTCTCCCACAATACTTATCTAAACCTAATTGATATCAGTAAACACGCCAGTTCTTATGTTCCATCAAACTTGCGTAGACCTTCTCACTATAGTATAAGTGTGAAACAATAAATGTTCACTCCATCGTTCATCATACTTGAGGCTTGGTATACCAGTGCAGAACAGAAAATGTTAACCCACTAAGGAGCAAGTGCGAATATTATGGAAGAAGACAGAAATGCATCATTTTTCAAAGTAGACTGGGCTTCAGAAATTACAGTGCTTTGGGGCCCTCCCTGATGGCACATCAGGTTAAAGCACAGCACTATGAAGGTAGCCGTAGCCACTGCAGCACAAGTTTGATCCCCAGCCAGGGAGCTAACCCGCATGGTAAGGCAGACCTCTCCTGTCTTACCTGCAGCTCCCCTCAGCAGTGTATTTCAGTACATCTGCCTGTTCTGTTCCCCATAGTCTCATGTAAATCATTTCACCCCCTGTACCTCTAGCCTGTATCCAGTTCCTATATACATACATAAATAAATGTTTAAAAGAAAAGAAATAAGAGCACTTTGGTTAGCACCTAGGCCTGGAGCCGGATTTTTTTGGTGACTCATTTCTGTTCTACCAGGTAATTCCAAGTGGGTACTGCATGTGTAAAGGTTGGGACAATATTGAAAGTTCTCAACAAGCCAGGAGATCCTAAAACAGCTGGATACTAAGCTCACTGTACAAAAAGTTAGGGAATCAAACTCAAAAATGTTGTCTATGAATAAATACTGTTTTTCCAGAATAAAGTAATAAACTGGCAAAGAACAACATGATAACATTACTCTCTCCAAAAAGTTAGTAGAATCATTCCTGGGGCGGGGGGTGGGGATGTGTGGGGGAAGCTATTTAAATATGACTCCACAGGTTTTATTGAATTGAATGAAGGTTAGATGTTGAGGGATAGGTATTAGTTAAATATGAAGAAAAAAGGAAAAGACAGAACAAAGAATGTCCTATTTCAAACTATAGAAATAATAGCAAAACTTGCTTCATATAAAGACACTAAATATTGCAGAGAATCATCCTAGGTCCACATGCCACCGAGTGGCATTGGAATTGCAGGGACTCAGAGACTAAGAGACTCAGGGAACCTGGCTCAAGTTCAAAACCCTAGGAACTCTCCATGCTTTCCTTCCAAATGAGAGAAAGACATGTTTGGTAGTGTCACGATTTCAGCTATAAGCAGCAGCCTTCTAATTAAAAATAAACTGAGTCCATTATTTCTATTTACAGCTTCTCCACAATTTAGCAGCAATGTGAAGATAGTGAGATGCTGGAAGCATATGTTTAAACATCCCAAATGCTTCTGAGAGCATCATTAGAGTAAACATCCTGTGAATGTGTTCCTTTACCTTCAATGCCCATCACCAAAAAGCTCCCATGCTGTGTGAGGGCAGCACTGGCAGTATAAACATATTTATCTTCAGAAGAAATGGCCCAGAAAAAACATGGCGACAATTAAATTAGCAACTACAAAGAGACAGGCTTTTGCCTCCAGACATTCCCTCCTATAGCATACATTCTTTTTTTTCCCGATGGATGTTCAGGAAATGGTGAGAAGGAAAGGAAGGACAGGTAAAAGAAAGATAGGGGAAGAAAAAGGAATTGTCACAAGGTATTCTAGATGGATGCCCAGGTTGAATTTCAATATGAAAACTGTCCAGTACTTATTTGCTGAATGAACCTGCCAAAGACCAAAGGCTATCTTGCAGACACTTTGAATGTTGTATGCTATTGTGGGCTGAATATGACAGTTTCTCAAACTCAGCACTCTCAACATTCAGGGTCAGCAAACCCTTTGCTGTGGAGCCTGATCTTCACACTGTAAGATGTTAGTAGCTTCCATGGCCTCCACCCACTAGAATCCAAAAGCAGCCCTGTACTCCCCAAGTGGTGACAACCAAAAATGTTTCTACACACTGTCAAATGTCTCTGAGGAGAAATCACACCTGGCTGAGAAACACCAGTGTACAGCAGTCTTCATCCATTCATTATTAGACAAATCCAACCCATGCATTTAACCAGTCTTTTATCTGAATAAGGATCAAGTGCACTTGTCCCTACCTCAGTAGTTTCCAGGTTCGCATCAGAGAGAAAACTTAAAGTGGTAAGATATGAGAGACTGTGGGTTGACTCCTAAAAATGGGTGTGTACTTCTTTTTAAGGACATTTAGAAAATGTGCCTTTAATTGCAACAAAGGTTATACACTTAGAAAAGTTCTCAGAGAAAAGCCCATTAAACTTAGTGAGGGTTTCTGTTCTGCTAGTAGGTTACATATTAAAGATGAATCTGTAGGCTCTCAGAGAAGCGACATGCCTGGCCCTTATACATCTTTGCTGACTTCATAAAAAACAAGGGTGCCGCTTCGTGACCCGTGTGGGTCTACAAGAAGATTGTGTAACATGCAGTATGCCTTCGATCCAAATAAACTCCCAGATTATTAAAAGGATGTTTTTTCCCTCTCGAGGTCAAGGTGAGTCACTGGAGCTTTTTCCCTGTTATTAACCAAGCACTAGATGTACAAGGCTTAGATATTAAAAGGCATTAGCCAAGGCATCGTGGCCATCCAGTTTAGAGCAAATGCAAAACTTGAGGGGGAAACCACATTACTTACAAGGCAAGTAAATAGCCTGAAATATTAGAAGCCATGTATACAAACCCATTCAAATTTCTGTGGCCAAGTGACAAGGAGGTGTAGCCAGTTTCCAAGCACCTGAGGCCAGCCTTTCCCTAGTGTAATTCTAAATATAAAAAATATATAACTACTGACTTACCTTGACCCAGAACTGCCAACAAATCTCTACATTCTTTCAATAATCTGGGTGTTCATTTCCACCAAGAAGCATGCTTCTGCTCCACAATGAAAAAGACCTCTTCCCAGATCCCCGGCTGCCCCTGGGGCCTGAGAAGCCAGGGAGCTCACCCTGGCCACTCATAAAAAGGCCTAACCTCAGTGAACACCACTCAGAATATTTAAAACAAATCCATTCAGGAAGCAGGTAATGAATCCCTGAATGTTCCATTTGGAATCAGGTATCTCCATAGCTTTGGAATGACAATGTTCACACAGATTAAGCTAGTAAAAAGAGGATGAGGGAATGATCTTTTTTTTAAGAAAAAAAATATTTATTTATGCATACAAGAACTGGGGTAAGGGCCAGAGGTGCAGGGTGTGAGAGGATTCACCAGAGAAAGAGTGGAGAGCAGAGCAGGCAGGTTGACTGAAATACACTGCTGAGGGGCACAGCGGGTGGGTCAGGAGAGGCCTGCTGCACCATATGCGTTAGTTCTCTGGCCAGGGAGCAAACTCATGCTGCAATGTCTGCAGATAGCTTCGTAGTGCTTACACTTAACTCTTTGCGCCACCAGGGAGACCCAGAAAATGATTATTCGAGGCTGAAATGAAGCCCAGTCTTTATGACACTCATGTTGATGGCCTTTCAATGCTGTGATGTCTGCCACATGTAGAAGTTTCTCAGACCCAGGCCCACTGACTATATTTCTGACATCATATTGTTTCCCAGTAACAACCAAGACAAACCCTGAGCACCCAGAAGAGGAAGATGGCTCAGAACAAAGCATTTATTGTTTCTTTACATGTTTAAAATTTTGAGTTAGGAGACATATGAAAAGCTGAAAGGATAACTTTAATGGTGAACTGTTACCTGGGGCACTGGCTAGAGAAGATCTTCTCAGTTGTCACAGTACATTCGAAGTTGCCACATTTGGCCACTGACCAAGGCAGGCCCACCTATCTGTGTGTGCAAGATGGTTGTCTACCAAAATCCCTACTCTTGCTGCACTTTTACAGTGCAGTTCTCACTAGGAAATAGGTGCCCTGTCAGGGATCATATTTTCAGCACCCCATGAATCATGATCCAAAGGGGTTCTCACCAATGCAATGTAAACAATTCAGTTTTGTATCTGTGAAACACTTTCTTTTCCTATCTACTGACTGATTATAGAGCACTCCTAAGTCCAAAGGGAAAGTAAAACATAAAATGGAAGACATATACTCATTGTTGAAGGAAAGATGCCTGACAAACAGAAATCCCCACACAGGACTGTTACATCAATAAGAAATAAACTCCCAGTATGTGCAGTCATTCAAATTTGAGGAATCATTTGTTATTGCAGCCTAACATAGTATGAATCTAACTCAAAAACCAGGTCAAAAGAATGTAAAAGAGGTAAAAGAAACCTACATGTGAGTATAAACTAATATATACTGAGTGTCTGGGTCTTAATAGTACTTAAAAATATTCCATCCTTGTATTTTAATGCAGTATTAGTTTCCCTAGTATCATCTCAAGTTCAATTCCATTTATCAAACTCCTATAGGATGCCCAATTTATAGACCTCAGTCAAACCTACACTGCACTTCCATTCCTTTTATTCCCCTAAATAGTCTGAGTCAATTATCTCTTGAGCACCAATTATGTGCCAGTCACCAGGCTAGATTTAGTGATACAAATGCAGTCTTCACAATCACCAAGTCCACTCAGCTTCCATTCTCAGCTTTCTTCCACCATTATTTCTACAAGAAGAGGATCTGACATGTTTTGCCTCATTAAAAAAGTAAAAGAACATATGAAAACTCTTCTGATGGTTGGGTAAATTTAGCAACATGGATATTTGTAAAAACAGTTTGTGTCATTTTCTCATCTATGTGTGCATCTCAGTTCTATTGTCCACTGATTGCTATCCCCTTCACTATTCGTGCACTTTTCTAACAAGTAATTTGTTGCGAATCTAATATTTTTAAATGTAAAATAAAGCTTCCATGCAGAACTAATGCAGGTTCAAGTGGGAAGCAGCCCACTGCTAGTATGGATTTGTTTATGTGGGCTCCTCCCACTGCACAGCATCTAATCTTCCAACTAGATGGCCCTGCTTGGCCCTATTTGGCAGGCTGGCTTCCAGCTGTAGATGAGTTTACCACTTAAGTCCTGCTTCATGGTCAAATCCTGAAGAGTTTCACTGATTTATCTATATGATGCAGAAGAGTTCCAGGCAAATAATAGGTATTTATTGTATTTACGTGGAATCAAAGAATGAATGAATGACAGATGGGTATTATATATTATTAACTAGCCTTTCCCTTCAGGAGATGTACTGACCAATCACTACTCCAAATAGAATATTTTGCCAGTGATACTGAAATTGAATGAACTCCATGACAAGAGGTCTGTCTGTCATGCCAACTTTGATAAATCAACAGAGTTTTCTGGGACACAATATGAAGATTCTGAGGCTCACTGGAAGGCAGCCTCACTAGTGGTAGTGAATGCTGTGGATATGGTAGATAGGTCTGATGATGTGCAGGTCAGGTAATGTAGTTCCTGCTACTGTTTCTAAACTGACTACATAGTCCACAGACAGGGATTGTTGGACCTGCATGTTCTCAGCTATAAGATTATTGAATAAACAAGTAGTAGTGAACAAAATAAGAGATTATTGAAAAGGTGACATGAATGTTCAGTGTTGTTAGTACGCAGGCATTTTCTTGTCTGAAACGACGATGGATTAAGTGGTCATGGATGTGTCTCAATTTCATGAGCATGCAGCAGGCATAACAAACCAAAAGATATTTCTTCTATCATCTGCTGATCCCCCCAAATCCCAGTTCTTCTAGAGTAAGTATTCTAAGCCCCACACTCCCCAGGTCCACCTAAACTTAATGTCCACTATTCTACTATTCAGTGTTTCACGATGCAAAATACTGTCCCTCCTACAACTAATGAAAATTTTAACAAGGCTTTAGAAGAAAGTAAATCTCATGTGGTGATTTCATACTAATGTGTAAATGATTTATAGACTAGTATCCCCAAAGGAATTTGCATTTATAATGGATTATTGTAAAATCAAACTGAATCTCCAACTAGTCAACTTTACTGCAGCATGAGAGGACAAGATGAATCTTTCAGCAGATGCTAGGAAAGGGTATCTGGAGGCAGGAGGATAACCTCAAAGTCAAATAACTATGCCATGTTGTCTACTCTTCTTTTGTTTCTACTCTCCCCGAGGCAGCACTCTGAGATTGCTACTTTCTTCATTTCTTCCCTACTTTTATTCTGACTTCCTATACTCTGGATAAAGTTCTAAATTTCCATAGGCTCTATCATAGCATAAGCAGAAGATAATACTGTCTTCATAGGTAAGACATACAGGAGTCAAGAAATGGATATATTCACACATGCCTTCCATACATATACCATAACAAATTATTAAAAAGAAACAAGATTCTAATGGCCAACAGCATAAGCAAATACAACCAAGGGCTCGCACAGACACAGGAAGTTGTTGAAATAACAAGGGACAGGGCCCTTATCCTTGCAACTGTTAATGTTTACAGTTTCAGTCTAAAGTTAGTGATCTCTTCCTCCTCTTCTTGCCTTCTCCTGTCCTTCCTGTCTTACTCGCTCACCCTCATTCACTCTCTCCTTCCCTTCTATCGCTTTAATTTTTTTCAACATCACATTTAGGATAAGGAGATGGGCCAGATTCTTACACTGGAAATACATTTATACATATCTTCTATAACTCCTTAGCCAATGTTTCACTTCTAATACAAAATGAAAGACTAAAGGTGCTCTCCACAAACCACACTCAAATAGATGCAGGCAGTTCTAGCCTAGAAGTAGATGGGTGTTCCTACTCCAACTTTAATGATGGAAGAAGCCACACAATAAGGCCTTCTGATCGCCAACTTTAAGAACTTTCATTTATAGCTTCTTCTTCTAGGAGTTAAGGTGAGGCAGTTTTATCAGATTCCCTCTGACCCTTACATTTCCTTTGAGAAGTCAGCTGGAGCTTTTACACACCTTCCATTACCCAGAATGCTGTGCAGCATAGCACCTGGGGCAGCCAGCAGCGCTGGAGAGAGATCCAAAAAAAAAAAAAAAAAAAAGAGGGGAAGGTGGTGATTGGCTGAAGAGGAGGTAATGATTTGTAATTGCAATACTTTCATTACTGTCTTTTAGCTCTTTGCAGAGTAATGTCAAGAGCTTCGTCTTTGTAGTGTTATTGGCATTTTTCATCATATTCATGAAGTGTGGGTCAATTTTCTTCAAAAGGCGCACTTCGCCAACTTGCTACAGAGACAGACAGTAATAAATTCTACTAGTGCACTGTGAAGGCTTCGTAGCTGCAAGCAACAATAAAAAGCAATGAGCTGGGTGTCACTAAGTAACTCCAGTTTACACTGCATTTTCTTCTTTTATTGAAAACTCAGAATATGAATTTATTAATGAATACACAGGCACACTTTGAAGGGGGTGCAGTGCCAGAGGAGGAGGGGTACGTGCGTGGCGGGTGGGGGTGAAACACCATGTCAACTTATTTGGTATTCACACGGTGTGTGCCTATATTGTATTGTTCCATCATTTCATGGCCAGGCTTACCTTGTTAGGCTGTGGCCCTCCAGAAAAAACCCGAGCTCATATAGCAACACCTTGACGTGGATCTACAGCGGCTCTCGCTGTGGCTGTCTCACCTTTAGCCCCGGCTGTCTACCGCCGCCTTTCATTTTCCGCATTCATACATCAATAAGCTTTGCATGCTGACACCTAATTTTGCAGGCTACTTTGGTTATGGAGGCCGTGTTTTGCATATCACTACCCACCCCCTTCTGACACCTACAGCCTTTAAAGGGAAATGAGGAGAAGAGAGGAAGAAGCAGAGGAAAGAGAGAGGAAGAGAGCAAGAAAGAGAAAGCTGCTTTTCTTCTCTGCCTAATCAGAGATTTCTTTCTATTTGTCAAAAGCAGATATGCCAAATCAACTTTAATTGATTCCTCGGTGGCTCTCACGGATGATTTTTGAAGGACTGGGCTTGTGTTCCCAGATACACTGTTGTGTTTCCAACAAAAAGGAGGTTTCTCCCACAAATCAAATTTTGATGCCAATTAGTTAGCATTTTCCATTCCAATTAAATTGGAGACTTGGAGACCTTTCTGATTTGGGAAGACTTTATATATATTTTATATTAAAAATGCCCTTCAGGGGCTAATAAGCAAGTAGGGAATGTCCATGGGTGGTGATCTGCTCTTAGGGGTGGGGGAAAGATATGTGTTGTGGGCATTTTCAGTTCCTTTCTCTTGCTTATTTCACAAAGGTTTGTCAAGCTGATGGCAACCTATTAAATGACATCACAAAGGTTTTTACCTTGCAGTTAGATGGCTAATGTCATTAGAGTCCTGACAATCCATAAAATGTTCTAATCTAATACTTTCTTTTTCTGCCATACCCCACCCTCCATACCCCTTGAGACTTCATTGTGCAAAACAGAGAATTGGAGATGGGGTGGAAGAGAAGCAAGATTGATGTTAAAAAGAATAGGCTGTGGCGGGATTTGAGAGATTATACAAACGAAACAAATAAACAAAAGCATAAAATACAAGGAGGTGGGGGAAATCACCAAACGCAATGGAGGTCTATCTGCGTGCAGAAACACACACACACACCTTGATCACAAGACTGTGAGCACAGGCCTGCTAATGCCATGTCACTGAGAATTTCTAAATCTACTAAATTCAGCATTTGTCTTGTGTGCCAGAACACTTTAAGGGGTAGAATCTGTCAGTCATAAGGAATTAGAGTTGTAACTTTAATTTAATAGTAACTAAAGTCAGTTTGAAACCACCAGTAATTACAATGTGTCTTGCCCCTTTTCTTCTCCCTCACATTCCCAGTCCTCCTTTATTTTTCTCTTCCCTACAAAATCATTCTTGGAAAAAAAAAAAAAAAAAGAGTGAAGGGTGTCATTTGCTTCACAAGGTCATTGTCTTGTCGGTGTTCCTGGGCCAAAGACAGAACTGCCTAGAGGATTCAGACTCGAGTGACAAAACTTGTATCTTTTGAACTTTTCTTCCTATCCACACAAAGGTAGGAGCTCTAGTGCAAAGCCCTGCACATACCTGAGCTCATTCACGTAATCTAGTGCCCACAATATGTGCCCTTTGGAGAAGAGAGATGCAACACCCATGGCCTACATTACAACATGAATACCATGTATATAATACTTAAAGTTTTCAAATATCTTTTTGGTCTTATGTCTTTATCTCAGCACAACTGCATGGCAGTAGCAGTGTAGGTGTGCTTGAAAGTCAGGGGCTCAACTGGGACCATCCAGGTAAAGAAGGACGGAGGTCTTCTGTTCATTGGCTGGGGGTGAGGGGGTCCATCCTCATATGGTTGATGCGAATGAGGGTCAAATGAGAAAGTGTGCCTGCTATTTATTATGAGCTGGGACTTCAGTGCCAGCTGGCTGACCCCAGTCCTTTCACTTTCCAGATTCCTGCCAAGATGACTAAAATTTCTTCCGGGGCTCAACATATGCCAGCCACCTTGCAGAGTACTCTGCAATCCTTACAACCACTCTCCCTGGTTCCTCATCTCACAAATGAGGAAAGTGAATTGCAAAGTGATTGCGCACATTCCGCACTCACACATCTAGCCACAGGGCAGGGTCAGGATTTAGACCCAGACACTCAGCCTACAGTGACCAGTCTTTTTAGCCTTTATTCTCTTTAGACTTCCCAGAGACACAGTATAGCATTCTGTAGGATTAATATCCTGCTGGGTAGAAATAAGATTAATTTACATTTAAAAAAAAATCTTTCTTTGTGGACACCACTCCAAACCCCTGCTTAATGATTTTTTTACAGGAATATAACTCACTCCCACCATTGCTAGGGAGCCAAATAATTTAAGGCCCCTGGCTCCTCTTTTGAACATAATATCTCTTAACTATCCCTGGTGGGAAGAACTAAGTGGAGAGAGTAAAAGAAAATAACAACTCACCCTCAAACCAAGAAATAAAGCAGCAGATACCTGCAGGTTGAAATTCAAGAAGCGGGCTCAATGAGAAGACCCTGGTCCAAACTGTACAAGTTAATATTCAGGGATCTTGGAGTCTATCCAGCTAGGAGACAGCCTCCTGCGAAGTGGGCTACATACAACATCGTCTGGCCAGGCTCACCAGCAGCCATAAAAAGAGGAATTATGAGGACTAGTGAATACCTCACATTCACAGTGCTGCAATGCATCGTCAATTAGCACACATGCCTCCGAAACTGTTATACAAGGGGAAATTTACAGTGTGAAATGGTCCTCAAATTCACACTTCTGTGTGAGTTTTTGTTTAGGGTTGTGTCTAATATTAGCATGGATGATTGCCTCTGACGTCTCTTTGCCTCTGAAGACAGAAACCACTAACTAACACAAAAATGGGGCAGACACACCAGGGGAGAATGCTACTTATTTTAAAGCTAAGATAGAGAGATAGACAGACAGACAGACATGGATGAATGGATGAATGGATGGGTGGATGGACAGACGGACGGACAGACGGGTGGACAGACGGTGGATAGACACATACCTACCTACCAACCTACCTAGGTGATAATAGTACTTAGACTTTTGCAAGGAGAGGTTTTTGTCAGATGTCTATCAATGTTTTATGTTGCCCTCCTCTCACAGAGGTATATTTTAGATGAAAATTATATTTTTAAGTTTTATATTTTATACTGCTTTTGTGTCCCCCCATCTCACAAAGAACAAAGGTGAGTTCAAAGAAGTACATAAGCTGTTTAGTTTCAATCTTAAAAAATAAGTTCTTCTGGACCCTCCCTGGTGGCACAGCAGGTTAAAGCACAGCACTGAGAATCTAAAGCCACTTCCTCATGAGTTCAATTCCCGCCTGCCCCGGAGGTGACCACATGGCGTGGCAG
>NW_004567132.1:6111195-6204770 GCF_000260355.1 Condylura cristata
CGGGAATCGAACTCATGAGGAAGCGGCTTTAGATTCTCAGTGCTGTGCTTTAACCCGCTGCGCCACCAGGGAGGGCCCTAAGATGGTATTTTTAAAATTAGTTGTTGTCCATGTGAGGATATCCAACCTCTGTTCACCTACATATACCTGTACACACAACACAAAGAGCTCATATATGTGTACATCCACTGAAGAAATCATTAAATAACATGAGATCAGTATACCCGAGTGTCAGATAACCAAATAGCTCTCCAGACATAGAATATAAGAGTTAGAAAGACCTTAACTCCTCTATTTTACAAATCAGCTCAGGGAGGTTAAGTAACTTATCCAAGGTCACACAGCAAATTAAACTGATAAACATGTGTCATTCATAGTTATATCTAAATAGCATATTCATCTGTAAAGAAACAATGTTTGTCATTTCTAATGTCATTAAAAAGAATAGGTGACAAGTGTAAATTTAAATATTTATATGCCATTAACATTACTACCTTATTCATAACTCAAGGTCTCAGAAAGGTATTTGCAAAAGAACTGCAAAATGATGATGATGATGGTGATATAATTTTGAGCAACATCACACAATTTATACTAAATTTATGCATCACACAATTTATACTAAAGTCAGATTATGACTTTATAGTCACATGCTAGATTTTAAAAGATAAATCAAAGAAAATATAAACCAAGTAAGAGAGGTATTGGCTCAACACAGAACTGGAATAAACAATGGCTGCTGTCCTGGCTTCTACCTAGGAAGAAGCGGTTTCTTCTTACCTCAGTCCTTTGTGTTTAAAGGGAAAACTGCAAAGTTGCCCCCAAGGATCCTAGAGTCTTGAACATACCAATTCATGATACAGTTTCTTAGCAAGGAGGCTTGGGAGAGAGAATGCCTTTGAGGACCAGATATAAGGTTAGATGATAGAAATGATAGAACCGTGGACAAGGACTAAAAGCATACAATCATTTCACACTTTTCAGAGGGGAAAGAAAACCAAGTCTAACAATTTAAATGCTTCCAAAGAGGTCTCTGCTGGTGAGAATAAAGTGAGGGTAGGAGTCAAACAGAATAAATATCCTAACCCCAAACCAAGAAATAAGACAGTATGGCAGGAGGAAGTATGGCGATTAAGATGTAAATTCAAAAATTTCAGCGCCTGGGTGGCATTTAAAGACAAGACTGGGGATGAGACTATCTGAAGAATGAGAATGGACAGAAACAAAAAGTCCTGAGGATTAAAAACCAGGGAGCCCCAACATGTCACAGTTGGGAATTTGAGGAGTACCTATTAAAGAAAACCAAGAAAGGAAGAAACCAGAAAGAGTAACATCTGAAGAGTCAAGCAGAGAAATCCTTTTGTGACACTTTGAGGACAGCATTATCACTGTGCAAAAACTGCTGGTGATTCAAATAAGATGAGGACTGAAGCTGACCTGGCTTGTTCACAATGCTGGAGTATACGAGCACCTTTCTTGGGAGTTACTATTAACAATGGATACTGGAAACCAGATATTAATTATAGGAATAATAACCATCCCTTATTATCTACACTGTGACTACTTTTCTATGCCAAGTACTTTAAAAACACTAAACTAACTTGGGCCTTCCAACAACTCTGGATGACAGAAATCATAAACAATAAAAATTAGTGCAGAAAGATCATGTGACAAAGCTGGTGTCACCCAACTAAAATCTACAACTGGTATTTTAGATCCAAGATATAATGCAGAGTGGCTAAAAAGTCTAATGGGGTAGATTCCTTACTCCTGGCGGTTGGCAAAGAAGATAGGGAGCAGTAGGTTCTGCCCTTCCCCTAGGGCACAGCAGCCAGACCATTCATTCAGTCAGAGAGACCAGCTGGGAATCCCCATCCCACAAGGAAGGGTTTCCGGATGTGGGGTTTTCAGTGTTCAAGTTGGGACAGTCAATCAAACAATGAGTTGGCTACCTTCGATCCACTGAATCCCTGTCAGGGAGAAAGCAGCTTAGTTACCTGTTGAAGGTTTTGCATCCTGTGTGAGCTTCCCTAGGGTCCTCAAGCCTCTATAGAATTCTGAACCATATCCAGCTTCCCCTCAGTGCTCCCTCAGTGTTCTGCGGCTGGGAACCAGGAGCAAGGTGGCTCAGCCAGGCCTCTTTCATTGACAAACCTGTTCACTAGGCTCTTGATGCAGCCCTCTGGGGAAGCACAAAGGTGCACCCCCAGTGGTGCCAACTCCCCAACTCCCCTGGAAGCTGGCAGAGGCTGCCTGGGCATATTGAGGCCTGTTTGACAAAATCCCTCTGATCTCCCCAGCTAATGAGGTCAGAGTAACCATGTCCATAAGGGATACATTTTCTCAATGGGAGCATATGCCTCAGAAAACACATTGAAAATATTTATCTTTTCTCAAAGTACAGGCAGAGTAATATAGAATACTAGCTTGTAAAAGTGCTCTTTGAAAAGCAGAAGAAAAAAAATATCATAAAACATAGGAAATGAAAAGGGAATCCTCCCAAATCATGCTGCCTGCTGCTATCCGGGAGATTTGCCCCTGCCATTTGGAAAGCTTTGTTACAGGCTCAGTTGATAAAATGTCAAAGAAAACACTCATGCCTCAGAGACCCTGGACACTCTGGGGTTTGAGAGAGGCCAGGCTGCCCCTTTCTTGCACTGCAGGTGAAGCCATGTTCCAACCTGGCACGGCCTTTCCCAGTCCCTCTGACCATACATGCCTGCCAGGTCTCCTCCCCTCTGTCCACTCTAATACCACAGTACAAAGCGAAGGAGGGTTTCTTAAATGTGGCCTGGGATTCTAGAGTCAGCTCCAGGGTGGTCTGTATTAAGCTGCACAGCCTGGCTGTCTTCAGAAAGCTGGTCCATGTTTAAAGACCCCAAAGTACCCTTAGATCAGATGTGGTTTTTCATAGAACCCAGACCATTCAGATGCATAGCCCTCTCTAGTCCTTCTAGAGTAGTGGTTCTCAAAGAGGGTGGATTGGGCCCACCCTGGATGCTGGCAATGTCTAGAGACATGGTGACATTATGGTTTGTCATGACTGACAGGGGATGGAGAAGAGAATGTAGTGGGTGGAGGTCAAAGCCACTACTAACCCACCATGGCCCAGGACAGCCCCCAACAGCATTAGAATTAAAAGGCCCAGGTATAACAGCACCAAGGGTCAAAATTCTGGTCTAAGTACTTTCTTCTGCAAAATCAAAGTCAATCCAGATCAGTACATTTCAGAACTTTTTTTCCCAAACCGATGTCACCTTCTGAAATCTTAATTTATGCCAATGGTTCTATTATTCTCTCAGTCACTAGATTAGAAAATCACAAGCATTTTTTTAATTCATTCTGCACTCACAAACATACCATCTAATTAGTTATTAAGTCAGATGAATCTGCCCAAGGGAATAGCTTTTACTTATTTTCACTTCAACGTCTACCAAATTAGTTTTCCTTTTCACAGCTGAATTGCTGAGCAACCTCGGGATTCTCCTCCCTGTCTCCTTCTTCCAATTTGTATCAGTCAGGGTAAGATAGTGACTGTAACAAATAATCCCACCAGCACCATAACTTTACACAGTCCATGTCTATTTTTTACCCACATTCAAGGAGGGGGAGAAGGCTCTGATCCATTCAATCATTCTGCGACCCAGAATCTTGACAACACAGGATGCTACTCCTCCCCAGACTTTTGAGGTTCTCTGTCAGATTTTCTGCCTCTGACTGGCAGGCAGGAAAGGAAATGGGTTGGACCTCACTTGATGAACCACGCCTGAAAGCAATACGTGTCTCTCATAATTGACCAGAACTCAAGTCACATGGTCTCTCCCTGTCACAACAGAGACAAGAAATATGAATTGTGCACTCAGCAGGAAGAGCAAGCTGGCTCTGGACAACTGATGGCCATCTCTGCCCCACACCTTCTCTCTGTACTCCCATCAAGCTAATCTTCCTCAAACAACATTAAAAGACTTTACCACACTTTTTTTTTTTTTTCTGTTCAAACATCCTGAATGGTCCCCAATGAGCTAAGAAAGAATGACTAGAGTTATAGTGACTAGAGTTATAGGTCTTTATATTCAGAGAGATGGAGGAAAGACTCCAGAACAGGAAGTCAGAGGCAAAGGCATGGGGGGTGTGGAGGGAAGTAACTACCCAAAGTGCATCAGCAATAACAAAAAAAACTTCCAGTCTGTTTATCCCATCACGTCCATCCCTCTGCCTGGACGAACTGGTCACTGCAGAATCTGCCTTCCCTCCACATCCCCCATGCCTTTGCCTCTGACTTCCTGTTCTGGAGTCTTTCCTCCATCTCTCTGAATATAAAGAACTATAACTCTAGTCACTATTCTTCCTTAACTCTCCAGCCACAGTGATATTGCATTTTCTTCACTTCAATAGTAAACAGCAATCTTGGACTAAATGCAGAAAATACTCCAGGAATTGTAGGAATCATGGACATGCCAATCATTTTTCATCTGCATGATCACATTTAATCTCCCCATCAACCAATCGAGTAATTATTATTCTTCTTACTTTTCCTTTTAAAGAGATGGAAGTTGAGGCTCACAGAGCTAAACAACTTGTCAACATTACACATCTCTCAAGGCAGGGGGTGGGGGTCCCCAACACTCATACGACCCTTTAGGCACACAGTGCAGTGTCTTCTCCCGAACTTTCACATACATGACAACTCCTTGTGGGTTCCGAAAGAGGAGTAAGCAAATCTAATACAAACAACACAGTATCAAAAGATGTTCCCTTCTGCTGCAGTCATGTGAGGGGAAAATATAGCCACCTTCCCTCTGGCTAAGCCCAAGCAGAAGCAGTGGGCAGGGTGAGCCAAGTTCCAGCTTTTGCATGGCAGGCCAAACCAGGAGTCAGCAGGGCCAGGCAGGGAAGCTGGCAGTCAGCACTGAGTGTGTTCCTGCTAGATTATTGGGGCCAGGGACCTGGTGGGCCAAGCGGCCGGGGATGCAGCCATGGGCGGGAAGGTCAGAGAAAGAGTTGCTGTGTGCTCTTGAAAGGCACATTCATGGTGAGAATGGGCTGCTGGGTGTGTGGGAATGTGTGCCCAGCCTGGCACTACAGAGCCAGAGGCAGGAGCAGGCTTCCTGGGTAGAGGCTGCCCAGGACCTGCGTAAAAAGCCCTTTTCATGCCAACAGCTCTTCCAACCAGGGGAGAGGGGACTTTTTCCTAGCAAGTGAACTTGGGGAAGTTACCTACTGCCCTTGTGGTGGCTCCTTCAGCAAAATCACAGAATTAGTGCACAACTTACTGCACTGGTGAGGGTTTAATGTGAGTCAACACATGCAAGATGCCTAGAGTTCGAGGCATCATTATTGGTTCGGTATGCTTTTTCTGTACATTTTGCAAAATGGTATAGATGTTCTCTACACAACTAGAAAGAGCATTTCATTTGGTCTTGCCATTGCAGATCAAAGACCTGGAGAGACAGATCAGTCCTTTCTTTGCTACAAAGTGTCACACCCAGTGGTGACTCAGGCACCTATTCCTGCCTTTTCTCTGTACCATAGCAGGGAGGAGCACTGAGTCCAAAGTACCTCTAAGGGCAGAACCTTCTATGCCCACCATGGTCCCTGAAATTCAACCATGAGGATGAGATCCCCTTGGCTTCAGAAAGTAGTTGTTTTTATTTTAATTTTCATGTATCTATGCATAGAAGAAATGGGGTGCTGACCAGTGATGTGGAGGGTGAGAGGATTCACCAGAGACAGAATAGACAGATTGACTGAAATATACTGCTGAGAGGTGCAGTGGGCAAGACAAGAGAGGTCCGCTGCACCATACGTGGGTCACCTCTCTGGCCAGGGCTGGAACTCAGGCCTCAGGGCTGACAGCATGGAGCCTTAACCCCTAGGCCACCAGGGAGGACCATAGTAAATTGTTCTTAATTTTGTGGACATTTCAGATCTCCTAGGGAGTTTTATCAAAGCTATGGAGCCACCCTTACCCCACCTCCTCACACAAATCCTTATGTGCACATGGAAAAATTTCCATCTCATTTGCCATACTATGTCAGGGAATTGAGAGACTTCCTAAAGCTTAGCCTAGTTCAGCAATGAGCTTATGGCCAATAAATTAGATGCCTGGCCATGTAACCACATTTGAGAGTTTTCAAAAACAGCTACTGCAAGAATATTTTTATTTTGAGAAGTAAGTGAACAAGGAAGGTTGCATATTATAAGGATGAGACTCATGAGTAGGGCTGCTCTCAGCTTTGACCAGCCTCCCCCAGGATGGACAAGGGTGTCTCACCACTTGTCTAGACTCATACAACATTGCCACTGATGCCTTCAGCAAGGCCTTGCTGGTTCATGCTACTCCTCTGCCCACATCCCCAAGAGGCATTTGGGAATCAATGTGTGTCTGCTGATGTGTCCTCCTGTTTTTATCTCTCTCTTCCCACCCAAAAAAGGACAACATGGAAAAGTTCTGCTTGGAAACCACTAAATCCACACCTACCCTGCCCACCTTTAAGTCCGGGGAACTCTATGTTCCCCAGACATCACCACACCCAACCTCAGCCTCCAGACTTTGACATTCTGCATTCCTGGGAGCAGGGGACAAATCCTTGAATAAATCCTGGAATCATAAAACTCCTAAACCCTGCCTCCTCTTCTACACAGCCCAGAGGAGGAACCGCAGACACTCTCTACACAACCTGTGCTCCTTACCCCAAGTACACTGTGAAAAGGGTCTGGACATAGAAAGCTCATCTTGGACTCTGCAGCTTGTCCCAGTTCTTCTCTTGGAAAAGGGATACAATGCAGATAACCCGTGGTGGAGTCTGAAAATCAATTTCCTCTGTAGCACTGCATCCACAGAAGGAAAGTTCTCCATGCCAGGACCTCAACCCTATGCGCAGAGGGTGAAGTGGGATAGCAGCTGCTTCTTGGCCATTACTCAAAGCAGCCTGCTGGCAAGAAAGGGAGAGACGGAAGGGAATGGAGTGAGCATGCAAAAGAATCTTTCCTTTTTTTTATATACTGCTGGTGTCACCACTGAAGTTTCTTACAGCAAAGCACAGGTGACAGAGAGAACCAGAGTTTGGTACAGAGAACTTTCTAGGCATGGTTACTAAAGAGATGGATGAACTACCCAGTTTGGAAAACAAGCAGATGGATTCCTTCAAGTTTTTAATCTGTATGTGCTCATGTGTTTAAGAATACACATCAGGTGTCACACAAATCTCTGTATATCTGTGTGCATTTGTGTTTGCACTCATGGGCTTCCAAAGGGGTTGGTGGCAGTGTCTACTGGTGTAGAGATATGTCCAATCATGAGCATGAGAGGAAATAATATTTTGTACAAAAAAAAAAAAAAATGTGCATTCTTTAGGACTGAAACTGTCTCACTTGTCTTTCTTATTCCTTTAATTCACCTGAAAAACTCCAGAACTTCTATCCAATGGTGAAAGAGTCTTTGAAGAGAACCAGAGAATTATCTCAGCTTTAAAGGTGAGACAACTACAACCATGGGCCCGATTCAGCATGCCTTTTCACCCCATCACTGCAGTGTTGAGCAGTTCCAACAGAGATGATTCGGGTCATTTGATCTGGCCCTTAACTGTGAAATCCACCAACCCTGCAACCCTTTCAGCACACTCCAGCCTCCCACTCTCCAGCTGTTATACTGAGGCTCAGCAACAACGTGGTAGAGTCCTGTGTGCTCAACTTCAACTTAGAATTCCAGATCAGCAGCATAAGCTCCTGGGATGTTCTCTCTCTTCCATGGTCCATGTCTTGCACAGAGGAGGGATGAATTCCCCCCTGGGCCAGTGGGAATGCCTCAGGCAGGATGTCAACTTTCAGAGCAGGTGCAGAACTGAGCTAACTCTAAAACTCTGTACTAGTTATACGTCATGTCTCTCCGTCTGTTGATAAGAGTGATAATTGCCCAGCTTGTAGGCACGGCTTTTTATTTCTTGAAGAAGCAAGGCTTGTGTCATTGCTGAGGATGTGTTTTCTTGGATCAGTGAAAACACCATCAGAGATAAGGAATATCAAGTTGCATACTGATGGCAAATTCAGAATAGAGCTAGATGGGAAGACATTGCCAGGCTTTGATATGTGTTATAGTATCTGTAGGATAAGAAACTCAAGGCCATGGGATCTTTTGCAATCTGTCCCAGGGACCCACAACTAAGTCCCACTTAGAACCCTGGAAATAATGTCTTCGGATTCACAAAGCAATCTAGAAAAAACTATGCAAGATCAGTTTTTGCCTGTGATATTTGACAGACTTCCCCAATCACCAAATCATTCTTCTGAGCTAAGCAGTCCCAAAAAGACCATAGGAATGTTTGGGTCTAATTGCTACTTGCTTACGAATTAGTGGAGTCAGAGGATAAGCTCTTTGGGAGTGAGGAGCAAGTATATTTTTGATAGAGAATGCATTTTCTACTCATGAAAAACCCAAGTTTTCTTCTGAGTGGACCAAGATCCACAAGTCAGGTTTTGCTAGTCATTTGCGGAGTACCTGAGACATATCATGGAATGGAACCCCTGTGTCTGGCTTTATCAAAACTAAAAAATGACATATGGTCAGCTTTCCTGATGGCCAAGAAAACTACATCCCATGGCTTTTAGTTTCTTATCCTACAGATACTAAAAAACATATCAAAGCCTGGCAATGTCTTCCCATCTAGCTCTATTCTGAATTTGCCATCAGTATGCAACTTGATATTCCTTATCTCTGATGCTAGAAATGATGGACCCAGTGTCAAGTTATGTGCCATGCTTCTTAAAGGGCAGAGGGGGATCTGGGAGGCCTGGTGGAGGCGTGAGCTCATCCTCTGGACACTCTGCTTTTACAAGTGATTCCTCCTGCTCCTTTGCAGAGATGCAGCTCAGGCTACTCTGGCTGACTCTGCACACGCTGTATTTCCCAGAGACGTTTATTATGACACATAATGTGAATAAAGGTGGAACCGTCCACTGTACTCTGGTTTGCTATAACTGTCACTTGCAATGCTTGCTCCTCATTTATACCCCCCAATGAACCTCTTCAGCATGGCACCAATACCACGAAGTACCCTTCTGGAAGAGAAAGATTTGCTTTCAGCTGCCTCTCTGCTCAGCTCTGATTGGAGGATGCCTGTGAGCAGAGGTTCCAGACTGTCCCGCACTGGAGAGCAGACAGGGAGCACAGTGGGCCTTGTCAGCGGCGTTGTGTGCACTTTTAATGAAGGGCGGAGTCCTGCTCAGAGCCCACGATGACCGGGGAGGAGCAGGCACCCCCATCACCAGTGTTCTCAGAACAACTGACAGGCGGAGATAAATTAGTTTGTGTATTTCCTCCCCTCTCTACTGCCTCTGTGGGGAGGAGGGGACACCCGTTGCCTCTGAGAAGATGAGCCAGAGAGAGAGAAGGGAGATGGATGTATCCCAAACACCCTGATCCTTCAGTGTAAAATTAAGAAAACAGAGCCTGGCAGAGAAATAGGATGAGGCAAGCACTTTTGTCGGAAAAAGGGTTTCCTGCAGCATGAAACTGTATTTACGATAATACACCTTAAAAACATTCACATTCTCTAATCCCACTGCATTAGGCCTTTGACAGTCTGACTTCCCAGAAAGCACTGAACTTGCTGAGACTCAGTGTCTGAGTCATAGATGATTTCTGCATCCATGTGGGTACCCTAATACTGAGAACCGGAGTATTTTTGGTCATGGAATGATAAGGTGTTTGAACCATCTCAAGAGACTGTGTGTGAAGCCTCTGAGCAGAGTTAGAAGCCTGGTTTAGCTTCATTCAGCAGGGAGCTGGTGAATAGCCCAATGACACATGCAGACTGAGCTGTGTTTGGTCAGGCCCTGGTGCCAAGGTAGGACTCCCGGACCCTAGTTGTTGTGCTGAGTAAGTCTGAGAAGTCCCGGATGTCCCTGTGCTTCCATTTTCTCTCTCTGTCCAATAATTCTATCCTCTAAATTCCTGCTCTGGGGACATTTACGAGGACATTTTTCACACTGCCATGTGAAGGTGTCATTCTTACATTTCCTGGGTTACAGTACTACATTCCCAGTCAGTATTTCTTCTCAGAAAAAGATCTTGTGCTTTCAAAGAATTCACTCCCCTGGTTCTTGGTGGACAACTGATTTCTCACACAATGGGAAGAGAATCAACTTGGCGTTATAAAGCAATACATCTATAGGTCTCTGTGTGCACAGAGAAGAAAGGATGTAGTGAAATGAAGGGGGAAGGTATATAAAGCAAGATGAGGAGGCTAAAGGAAATGGAAACAGAAGACAGCTAGCTGCAAATAAATTAATTAAAACAAGTGAGATTAAACTCAAGAAATCAGAGTGGAAGAACTGACTCAGGAGAACACAGATTTCTCCTGGAGAAGCTACCAGTAACTGGAGATAAACACTGCCGTGAAAAGCGATGATATAATACAATCATATTTACAGCTTCCTGTTTGTCTGCTAAATGTTTCTCTGATTGTAATTCAAGCCCTACTTTCTTTGAGGTGCCCCTTCTTCTGCAAGTACATTCTAGGTTTTGACAATGACAACATTTCCTTTAGAATGATACATTTGGGGCTCTTCTTCTCTCTCAAAGCCTCCATTCCATTCCTGGAGGAGGGCTGGGGTGAGGCGGGCCCATGGCCTGCTGACGACCTCCAGGGAAGCCTGTGGCCTGAGTCTCTGAGGCTCTGGCTTCAGGGCCCTACCACAGTTCCAATACTCTCTCTGCATAACGACTCTGCTTAAGACTCAGATGACTGTGAAAATAACTGAGACGATAAAAATACACTCTTAACACTTTGAAAAAACAATTCCATCCCAGAGTGGAAGCTGTCGAAAGGAAGGCCTTGGGGCAATATGATGGACAGGGTTCATCAGAGCAGACTTCAGGTCAGAGGTAAGAGCAGCAGCAAGTTACCTCAAGTGGCAGCAGTTACCTCGAGCAAAAGCACAGACCAGGCTTGAGGGTCAGATGAGCAAAGTGGTGGCAATGAGAGGTGTGGTATGTGAGGAAATGCATTCAGTGGAAATGAAATTTTAACAGCCACAGTCCCAGGCAGGAAAAGTTCTGGGCCTGCAGTTCGGTTCCACGGGACCTTAAACCAGAATTGTTAAGAGGAAAGTAGGTGGGAAAGAGCCTCAGGGCCTGCCCATCCGGAGCTGTCTCTCCCACTGAGCCCCTGACCACTGGGTAACCCCAGAGTGCTTAGTCGGTGCTTTTAAAATGTCTTTAAACAGAAACACATGTAACAGACCATGTATTGGTCCCTGGGCAAAAATATTTTGACCAGAGACTCCCAGGAACCGAACCCTGTTTTTCTCCCAGCAAGAGGGGTTTATGTTCACTCATCAGTGTTCACAGTGACTTTATAGAACATCGTGGTTTTGAATAATAAGAATCACATGATAGTGATGGTAGAAATATAAACTAGCATGGGGGACTTCTGTGCTTGCCCAAAGGAAGAACAGATGACAGACTGGACACATAAACAGGAGGCCCAGTCACAGAGGGCAAGAAACCCACTACAAAAGCCGGGATGAAATAGACTGACTCATTCAGCTAAGTCCCTCACCTTGCACTGGCTTCTCCCCAGAACCCGAGCAGGTTGCTGCTACCTAAGCAGTGCTATGATCATTAATTAATAAGTATGGTGGAAACCCAAGCAGACAGACCCACTGTTAAAGGGCCGCAGAGACCCAGAGAGGGTGTCTCAAGAGGCTGCCTCTTTGCAGTCCAGTTTATGACTCTTCAGGGAAGGCTAAGCTACAGCCTTGTTATTTTCCTTCTGGGACTAAAAAGAGAACCATAGTTTCCTGCCCTATTAAGCCAGTGCCTTTCATGATCATTAAAATACCTTTAAATACTTCATTTCTCCCCCTTAAAGCGTTCCAGGCATAAGGGAAGCTCTCCTTCCACATAACCTTGCTCCAAAATAACAAACACATGATACTATTTGAATTTGGCTTCTCTCTTCTCTCCTTTTGGGTGCTCGGAAATAGCCACTTACAAACACATGAAGGCATTTGCCTCCGTGGTAAATATGTCTTACGTGTCGATTTCAGCAGGCGACTCTCTGCAGACACGCACATGTGTGCTCATTTCCTGCCCTCCAAAATTATTTTTTGGGGCTGTGGACATATGGTGAGCAATAGTTGGAATAGTTATTCAGGGCGCAGACTCTCCTCTGGGATCCTCGGGACAAATCTTGCTCCTTCTGTCAAGTCAGAATCACCAAGAATGTATCAAGCACTGCAATGGGCAAAGGGCTTCAATCCTGGGTGCATGCTTCCAACATACTCAGAATAAAATCATTGAACAGTCCTCTCTGGCATGTTAATGGTCAAATGGATAATAACTAATGAAGCAGCTCACAGTTTTTAAGAGCTAACTATGATCCAGGTACTGCTCTATGTAACTTGAAGGTACTAAGTAATTTAATTCTTATAACAACCTCAGGAAGTAATTATTAATATGATCACCATTTTATAGATAATGAAAGCAGGGCAGGGAAAGTTTGTCTAAGCAGGCAACTCATCTAAATCAGGAATTCAAAAGGATGGATGAAATGGTAATTCAGAGAATTTATTGACATGTTCATTTGAGTTTGTGTTTCATTATGTATTTGTGCCTCCCTCCTATTGAGTCCTCTCTTAACTAAGAAGGAAGCCAAGTCCTTGATGTTCCCTTGGCTCTGAAAGAGCTGTGTAGCGGGTTCAAAGCTGGATTCTGAAGTTCCCCCTCTTCCTCTCTCCCAGAAAAGTCTAAGTTCACTGGAGCAGCCCTGTGGACACAGAAAAGTGAGGAGGATTGATGGGAGCTGGAGGGCAGAGAGAAGTCTCCCACTAAGATTGGACTAGCTCCAAGGATGACCCTAAAGGCCTGGGAAGACAGAGCCCCAGGCCTGCTACAGCAAGACCTCAGAAGGGAGAGGTGTGGTCTCCCCAGGAAGCTGGCACTGAGGCAACACAGCCCCCAGCCTAGATCAATAATCTGCATGCACACTCAGTAAAGCCTGAATGTGACAGAGACACACCTTCATGGAGGACGTGGCTTGGGGAGAAATATCTGAAGTAAGTACAATGGATTAGAACAAGATGCCTTCCTTCCGTATTCCAGCCACAGGAAGATTGTGACTCCCAAGAAGGAGGAGGAAGGTCTTATAATCGCTGAGACTGACTATACCATCATCATGGACAGGCAGGGCTTAGAGCCAGATTTTATTTGATCGGAAGAAAATTATGACATGGACCATTTTTTGCAGAAACGCACTGATATGAGAGTCTGAGATTCCACAGAGGAGGGAGGGGCTTGGGTGCTGAAAAGAAGGGCGCAAGCTAAAGAGGCAGAGGAAGGACAGATTAGAGCAGCAGACTGCACAGGAGGGGCCAGCCCAGGAGGAGGATGAATGCAGGAGTTCTGAACAGAGAGCAAGAACAGCCCCAGCTGGAATGTGGGATGGGGCCTGGGGGGTGGGGGGGAAGGAAGTGTGAAGGGGTGTGTCTCCAGGGCCAGCAGGTGTGGACTGCCTTCTGGCCTGCTCCACATAAAGGCTGCTTTGCCAGGACATACACGGCAGAAACTGTGTTGAAGCAAGAACTTCAGGACATCAATTCTCTCCCTGCCTAAGTGGCATGTGCCCTTCTCCTTCTTGGCTCTGTCTGTGCTGCATCACCCCTGCATTCCCTCTTCCTCTTCATTTTCACTGACTCCAACCCCTCCTCAGTCTACAATACCCTCACTATCATTTAGAGCTTCATCCAACCACCACTCCCTCTGCAAGTCTGAAGGACCCATGTTGCCCTGAACTTCTTTTTTTTTAAAGATTTATTTATTTATGCATACAGAGCTGGGGTACAGGCCAAAGGTGCAGGGGCAGTGAGAGGATTCACCAGAGACAGAGTGGGGGGCAGAACAGGCCGACTGAGGAAGTACACTGCTGAGGGGAGCAGTGGGTGGGTCAGGAGAGGTCTGCCGCACCATGTAGGTCACCTCCGGGGCAGGGATTGAACTCATGCTGAAGTGGCTTCAGCCTCTTAGTACTGTGCTTTAACCCCCTGTGCCACCAGGGAGGGCCCTACCCTGAACTTCTTATGACACAGTGACAAAGGGACTGGGACTGGCCTCTCTTCCTATGCCATCAGATAAGTGCTCCTTTCTCTTGAATTTAACAAGTTTTTCTTAAACAGCAGGTGTTAACAAAGCAAATTGGTGCCAGGAATCCCCCTGTGCCTGCATCCAAAGGACAAGCCAGCCCTTGCTCATCTCCCCCTTTTTTGGTAACTCCTTTCTACAAACACCCCTGCACTCCACCAGAGAGCAGGATGGTGGTCTTTCAGACACAAGTCTACTATGCTCCACAGTTTGTCGACAAATTAAACTACTTTCCTTCTCCTGAAACTCCAATAAAACTTCCTTTCATTGGCTGGTGGAAACTGAGGCCTGTGTCAGTACTGCTTCATGGTAGGGCCCACATCTTCTCACTGGGAGGCTCATGGTGCTGGCACACCCATGGAGGCCAGGGTTGCTCACTGGGAGGGCCTGCAGCTGGGAGTGGGCGGAGTGGGCCTACACACAATGGAAACAGCTGCCTGTTTGATAAATGTTGCCACTACAGTCCTCAACCGGAGCCCTCTGGCCACAGGCACCCAACTGCTAGCCTGGGGCTCACATCTTGTGGTTATGGCCAGAAGTACTGCTGAGGGTGAAGTGCATGACCTGAGGGGAGACAAAATGCCTATCCAGAGGGCAAGGCCTAGAGGGAATGAGCGAGATGGGAGAGAGGAAGAGGTCTATCATAGGATGAACAAAAAATAACCAAGTCAGAGAAGTGAAGCAGACTGTGGAGATCTCCACACCCAAAGGTCTCAGAAACCCTGGTAGCTATCTAGGTACAGTTTCAGAAGAAAAGAAAGCCATTCTCCCAAAGAGAAAGGGCAATGGCAGCTGCTCCCTTGAATTCACTCTTCCTTGTAGAAGGGGCTCAGAGCATAAGATAATCTCTGCAAGTGGAAAACTCTCTTCCCTGAGGTAAAATCCAAAAGTAATTGGGTGTGGCCTGGAGTGATGTCAGGCAAACTGGTCTTCCAGGATTCCATAGAAGGCACCAGCCCTCTCTCTCACTGTCATAGAGGTAAATAGGAGGAGGAGTACACTTGGCTACAGAAACAGCATGGAACTTGATTCAAGAGAATTATATTTTCTGTTTGACTTGAGCAATAATTAGCTGTGTGACCGTAGGGAAATAACTGTACCTCTTGGGTCTCTATTTCCTCATTTATAACATGAGTAGGCTGAATTAGAGCAAGATGACTTCAGTGGTCCTTTTAGCTCTAACACTCTAGGACATTATTCCCCATCATATCGATAATATGAAGGCTTTCTGAGGTTGTCCTTCCTACATTCCACCCAATATCTACAGAAAGAGGGAAAGCATATGCATTATAATCCAGAAGCATTTTGGGAAATGGTGTAAGCTAAGCATCCAAGACATTTATCAAGAACATCTGAATATCAACCATCATGCCCCAGGCCAAGGGGAGCTGGGAGTATTTCAGGGCACATTAACCACTGTTGTGGTAAGTAATTATGCACATTGACTTTGAGTCTGTTTCAACGGTCACATATCAGAGTGCAATCCCTGCACTGCTTCCAGGGAGGAGGGACCCGTGCAAGTGCTAACGAGTCTTTCTAGAGCCTAAACTGTGGGCTGGTAATAGCTGGCATTTCAAAAATGTAGCCTTTTGTTTCTTGAAAAACTGCTTAAAAGCATTCAACTCCCCCATCTCTGATCCTTCTCTGAAAAAGCAAACAATAAATATGATTTCAATCCATTGTGTTAATATCAGGATGCACACACAGAAGTCTCTGGGATCCAGCATTGAGCAAAAACCCATCTGTGATGCCAAAGACTTACAATAGACAGAAAGAAGAGCATTAACGCTTTGAGGTCCCTAGAGAAGCTGTGATGCAGTGGTCACTTGCTCAAAACACACAAGGTGAGAAGTATCTTCTACCTCAGCCAGTGTTATTTGAAAACAAAAACTGATCGAATAAATCAGGATAATTGATGGATTTGAATATGTATTTTTCCCTACAATAATTTATCTCTGTAGAGACACCTGTCATTGAAACTGCTGGTCTAACGGTCTAAATTTCCACTCTGCCATTTGCTCGAAACCTACCCATGTCCCAATTAAAATCTGCTAGCAAATGCTGTGAGAGACATCAGAGCAATTTTCACAAAAGAGTAAAAGGAGGGAATTGCTTGCAATGGATTAGTTGGTATGAAGGCAAAGAGTGCTGTGAGTGGGCCTGCTGAGGAGTGGGCATTTGAAAGACTATTTTTTTTTTTCCATCATTGAAACTTTGTTTTTGGACTAGAGAATATATCCAATCAATCAGTCATTATTATTTACCTAAAAGAAGAATAGTCTTTTTTTTTTTTTTTTGTTAATAATTTTCTAAAGGTAGAGGTGAGGCAAACAGTACATGATCTTACCATTCAAAGTGTAGCCAGTACCAGCACATGTCAGCAGCACTCAGGGAACTGTTAGAACTTCAGACTCTCGGGCCCCCTCCTAGACTTATTGAATCTCAGTGTGCATTTAACAAAGTCCCTAGGTCTCAGTGGTGCATATCTTTAGTAAGACTGGAGAAGCATAAGAAGGATTCATGATTTCAAAAAACTAAGTCCGTGTTGGGGGCAGAGGGCAAAGGGAGGTGGGTATATTTGAGGTGGTATGATTTGGGGAAAAACTGAGAATCAAACACAGAAGTAGACTTAGGATTCCACAGTCTAAGTGTCCTAGACTATCTAGTTTACTCCAGAGCCTGCTCGTAGCCACATAGCTCTCCTGCCCAATAAACCATCAGTATGTGAACCCCATAGCTATTGTCTCTACTTGAATACCTGCACAAACAGGTATCTTACTCATGCTCATGGCATATAACCTATTTCATGTTCAGTAGCTAGCTAGCCCATTCTTAAAGATATGGATTCATAATAAATTGAAGCACTGGAGTGGCCTTCAGTCTCTATGCAGATACTCCATGCCTCCCTCCGCTCAATCCTTTGGTGTCTGAAGATGACCCTTGAAGTGGGCTAGTTCCTGCAAGGATATGGTTGTCAGGTCCAGGCCAGGACCACCAAAGAGCAGTCCTTTTGGCAGGCTGCTGTGACCCTAGACACACTGGGAAATCTGGCCTATGTGCTGAATCACATCACTGCAACAGAGTGGAAAATAGTATGTCCCACCTGGGGTTTGTGAGGATCAAAGAATCCCTTCGATGCCCCGAGTTGGCATCTGACAACTCATTATGTTTCATGAAAGCTAGTTATTATTATTCCAACTCAAATATTATTTGTTCAAGTAAAACCTTAAAGAAATGGTGGAAGGTGACTGTCTCTTTGAAAAGGATGGATAGACTTGTTTAAGTTAGACCAAAGAGCTTTCTAGAATAAAGGGACCTGAAATCACAGTGTCAGATTTGGAAATTCTGACAGAAAACATGACATAGTTTGGCCTTTAGCATGCAAGGCCAAAAAAGGAAGACACTAGAAAGGTAAAGGATACACGATGTGTCCTGAGAAGGAAAGTTGGGTGTCGGGCAAGATGTGATCAACAAAGGCACCTTTTGAACCATATCTGAAGCCTTGGGGGTGGCTGGGAAAGAAGCTCTGGGAACTGATGGCTTACTATGCGTAGGGTAAGGCCACATGGCGTGACCCATAATAAGTTGCTTTTGAGCTAAAAAAAAAAAAAAAAAAACCAGCAATTGCATCTGGTTGACCTAATGCAAGTCCCTTCCTTATGTTTAGTGAATCAGATGGGTAAATGGAGAGGAGACAAGTCTGCCATCTGTAGGGCCCCTCCCCTTACCTCCCCCCCCCCACACACACACACATCCAGAGTCGCTCAGATATGTATGCAGGAGGTGATGTAAAAAGATCTGAAAGCACAGGCATGACAATGTTGAGTTAACAAAGACTCTGTCACTTGCTGGGTGTCTCAGCCCCTGGTACCACAGGGGTCAGAACAGCTTCATCACACATGGAGCAGCATTCACAATTTACTGCTGAGGTAGGCAGCCCACGAACCTTCTTGCCCTCTGCCCAATTTCAAGACTCTTGCCCAGGCTTTAAATGTTAGCTTTGCATAGAACATTTGCAATCATTTGGATAAAAACTAAATTCAAAACAAAACCAAACCCTGGGCTCCTTTTGACAGTCTGAAAGGACAGTTTAGGAAAAGGCTAGAGGGAAGCAATTTATTAAAAAAGGGGGGAAAAATGCTAACAAGATATTTCAGAATAATGGCAGCTGCACGCTCTTCCAGTATGTGAGGGTCTAGCTTGGGCCCATTTCGGTAACGACGGGAAACGGCCTCTTTCTCTTTCCCAGGCATCTGTTTAAAGTGCCCCGCAAATGATTTCACGTTGGATCGAGCTTCATTACTCACAGTTCATATTTGGTCTAAATTACAGTAAATGTTATTTCAAGGTTTACAAGTTAATTATTATAGTATAGTATTTACTCCATTATATAGTAATTACTGCAGTAGCTAACGCCTAAAGCGTTCTCCCCCCTTACACAACATGTGAAGGACAGAGAATATTTTAGAGTGTTTTCAAGCAGAACAGGACTCACTGGTGTGTGTGTGTGTGTGTGTGTGTGTATACAAGTGGGGGCTGGGAAGATGGGGCCCAAAGATCTGTAGCAAATGCCCACATTTTCTTTAGGATGCAGGTGACAGGGCCCACAAGTCATAAAGCTGGCTTTGCCTCCCAGGAAGCAGGACCCTGCCAGCAGGGACCAAGAGATTGTGCTGACTTCCACAGATCTGCAGGATACCCCAGTCACCTCCCACAAGGCACAGCAAAAGAAATCACTGACCTGGAGGTGAACGAAAAAAGCTGGGTGGCCCCTCTCTAAGAGGCTGCCGCCTGAGAGCCTCATCTGCAATGTGGCTCCCCCTTTTGGGGCCTGTAAAGATAGATATAGACCCCAAAACATTCACTCTCCTGCCTGCCACAAAAGGGTCAGCTGCGAGACACCAGAGTGCCCTGCTCTGGGCTGCATTTACACCTCTCTGCTCCATTCCAGCACAGTTCTTTGTTCTGGCTGCCAAACCCAAAATGGATTCCATAAGCATCCTGCTCTCCAAATGTTGGTCCAAATGGCAATCTGCAGGTCTGAGAACTTTTGAGAAGCAGTTGAGCTGAATGACAGGCTTGGGGTTGAAATTAAACTTCACACTTGTTCTCAGACCGCAATGGAGCATCTTGGACCACTCAGCCAGGCCTTCCTCTTGCAATGCCCTCTCCTCCATGGAAACCTGACTGCATTACCTCGATAAATACTGGCAGATGGAGAAAGAGGATTTGGCAATCACAGCCACATCACTGTCTCCAGACCCTGGTCCCTCACCTAGAGGAGAGAAACAGGTTTTGGGAGGGGTGTGATGTGCACCCATTCTATGCGTAGGCCTCAAGATGACACACTGGCAGGAGAGACAGTTGACATTTCTAGTGCATGCTTTCACCTACTACAAAGAACTCCACAGCTCTTCCCTTTCACTGTCGGGTGACTTGGAGATAGAAAAGGTAAAAGAAGAGAAACTGCAGAGTGTTTTCTGCTAACATGCTCCTGAAATGTATTCCTTCTGGTGGGTGGGGGGCAGAAAGGTAGAACTGGAGGGTTGATGTGAAAATGCCCTTGAAGCTGGCTGCTGGAGCTAAGTGACAATTTGTAGTTGGGGGGAAGATGCCACCCACACGAAGTACAAGATCACTCTGCCTTGGACTCACTCAACAAGGGCCCTCGCTTGTTCAAGGGACAACTATTTGACCAGTCGACATTGGAGGAAAATTTACCTGTGAGCGTTTTCACTCCTGGTCCTTTCTTTTTTTTTTTTTTTTAAAAATTTATCTATTTATGCGTACAGAACTGGGGTACAGCCAGAGATGCGGAGGGTGAGAGGATTCACCAGAGACAGAGCGGGGAGCAGAACAGGCAGATCGACGAAGTACACTGCTGAGGGGAGCAGCGGGCGGGTCAGGAGAGGTCTGCCGCGCCATGTGGTCACCTCCGGGGCAGGCGGGGATCGAACTCATGCGGAAGTGGCTTTAGCTTCTCAGTGCTGTGCTTTAACCCGCTGCGCCACCGGGGAGGGCTATCCTGGCCCTCTCTTAAATCCTAGAGCAGTAGTTGGCCCCTGACCAGCCAGCCTCTTTCTGCCTCTTTCCCTTCCAGTGTAGGAATCTTTTCAAAATGTGCATCCCATCACTTATAACTAGACTGTTTTAAATCCACCCATGGCTTCCAATGACTTATGACTTAAATCTTACCTCTTAACCACACCTCCCGTGGCTGGGCTCTGCCTGCTGCTCCCACCACCACTCTGACATTTTCTTTCCTGATTTTTTAAGGGCAACACATCCTGGTCTCTTTTAGTTCCTTGACCCTACATCTGCCCCTTTCCTCCTCCAGGAGTTACTTAGGCTACTCTTGCGGCCTCCCCCACACTACTCCTCCTTGACCTTTGTGCAGTGGCTTTCTCTGACCTATCATTTAGATACCAGCTCAGGGATCTTCCCTGACATCTAGACTTAGACAGTTCCCAGTTCTGGCTCTATGAAATAAGAAAGGAATATAGAAATGTAGTTAGATGGCTAGCTAGTTGTCCCCTGGTTCCTGGCACAGAGCTCCTAAAACCCCTGTCAATCCTATTTGGTAAGAGAACTAGGAATATCTTTAATTCTAACATTTGTTCTTTCCTCCCAGTTCCTGACATAGAGTTCCTAACTAACTGGGAATTTCCTAGGTAATCTTTGCTTGAATGACATAACACTCTGGTGGGCTCAGGGTGGGACCTGATCATCAGAAAGACCAAGCCATCATGTTCAGCCCTGCCCCCTGTTCTATGGAGAGGAAAGCACATGCAAATGCAGGCTTCACCCTCCAGGGGCAGACAGATTAACCATACTAACCTGATGAGTCTCCACAGAAACATCAAACGGACAAGATCCAGAAAGCTTGCAGGTGGGTGACTTTGTAGAGGTACAGCGATCGGCATCCAGAGGGCAAGGAAACTCTGCACACCTTCCTACACACCTTCCCCAAGCAGCTTCCACTGGGGATTCATCACTGTCTCTTAATAGACCCTTTTCTCATAGATTGGAGAATAGTAGGCAAACTGTTGTCCTGAGTTCTGTGAGCCATCCAGCCAATTAAATGAACTGAGGAGAGGGTTGTGATATGCAAACAGCAGCAAGAGACATAACCTGGCCTTGCCATTGACATCTTAAGTGGGGGTGGGGGAGCCTCATGAGACCGATCCCAGAACCAAAGGACCTGAAGCTCTCTCTCCCTGACAGACAATAGTCCTAGATGTGAGTTGAATTGTAGAAGCCCCACTGGCTGGTGTTACAGAACCAGTTGTTGGGAGGAAGTGCCCTATTGATACTGCAACCCTGGGAAGAGTGGTGGTGGAGTGAGAGGAAGGAGAAAAACGCTCTTGCTCTAAACATGTCCTCCTCCCATGAATCACATAAACCATTAACACCCATCACATTCTATTGGATTCAGTTATGAAATATCACTCGGCTATCTAGACAGTAAGCACTGTGAGGGCTGTATTCACATTGGCCCAGTTCATCCCCTGCAGCTACTAAAGTGATTAGCAACGATAAGGTGGCATTTCTTGAAAGAGAATATTCTTGAATGGACTCCAAGACTGCTTAGATGGAAAGGTAGGTAGTATGGAGAAACCCAAGAGTAATAATGAGAGCTGGTATGTGTGGAACATATCACTGCCCCTCTCTTACAGAAAAAGGACCGAGGTGCAAGGTGATCACCTTCCAGCACCTGGCTGGAGCTTCAGGATGCAAAAAATGGGAGCTGGATCCAGAGTCCACACACTTCATCCTGCTAGGCGGGTGCCTGCCAGGTTAGAGGTAGATGAGAATAACAGGCACCAGACAGCTTCAGCCCTTTCGCTCTGTCTGGCTCTATCTCCCACTGCCTGTCTATAGACAAGCCCTTGCTTAGTGAACATATATTTAATGTGAGAAGAGAATAAAACCTATCAGTTCTACAATTGCTTCATATACACTCCTTCACTACCTGTCACATCTTTACAATGTAGTCAAAGCATTCTCAGCAGCAGGGATTACTTAAAGAGAGAGCGAGAGAAGTAACAAGTTTGGGCAGAATAAATGATTAAGAGAGAGGACTCACCCTATTGGTCCTTAATGGCGCTGTAAGTGCCACTCAGCCCTGGAACCTCCAGGCAGAAGGTGTCACTTCACTATTCCCTGTTCTTCTTTCTTCGCTCCCCAAAACTGCATGTCCACATGAGACACGGTTTGAACTGGAAAGCTAGGTAAGAGTTGTGGCAGCTAATAAAACTCATTAGGAATTTTATCAGAAAGCAAAATCCCCAGCACAGTTCTAATATCCAGTTGTCCAGACCACCAGATTTCAAAGAAGGGATAAGGATTGGAAGAAGAATTCTTGGGAGACCTGGCTCTGGGACTGTCCATTCCTAACTTGTCTCCAAAGTTACCACCTAGGATTTCCCCTCAGCACAGACCTCATGCCACCCCCCCTCCTTTATTTCATTCTCCTTTCTGTACATGTGACCATTCCGCAGGTGCTGGATGATTTCTGTTTGATAGAGTTTATGCTACATAAGAATTTTCACTCAAATGTTAAAAAGTTAAAAACATGTTTTTGTTTGTTTATTTGTTTCAAAGTAGTTTACTGATCTAACAGTGAATCAGATTTCTTTCCTTAGTTTTTTTTCTCAGCTCTATGACAACAAATAATCATTTCTACAGTTGAAGAAACTAGCTTCCTGGAGATCACAGAGTCGGGCAAGTCACTGGCTATCTTAATAGGAAGCATTGTGTGTTCCTGTTCCTTGAGTGTCTATTGCTCTTTTTATTGACTTTAACCTAAATATTTCCAGCTACAATACCCTTGATAGTCCCTGCCCTTGAAAAATCAAGGAAAATAATTACACTTCAGAGTCATAGTCTCCCATATGTGAATCATGGCCTCCTCATTCCCTGATGTGTGACCTTGGATATGTCCCATAATCATTCTGGGGTTCAATTCACTACAGTATGGACTCCTAGAATTAGAATTAAATCTATAATTTACAGAAATGGCATAGAATAGAATGTGGAGGGGCCTCCCCTGATGGTGCAGGGGTTATGTCTCAGCACTTTCGAGTTATCAGCAGCCACTGCAGTACAAGTTCCAATCCCAGCCAGGGAGCTGATCCACACGATGCAGCAGATTTCTCCTATCTCACCCACTGCTCCCCTCAGCAGCATATTTTGGTAGATCCACTTGTTCTGCTCCCCACTCTGTCTCTGGTGAATCCTCTCCCCTTCCTTTCCACCTCTGCACCTCTGGCCTATACCCAATTTTTGTATGCATAAATAAATAAACATAAATCTTAAAAAAAATAGAGTTTGCTTTCATAATATTGGGTAAAGAATAAGCATTCAAGTAAGGGCCACTTTAATACTGATGACAGTTGTCACATAGGCCACAAAGCAAGTCCCTAGGGCTGTGCACTGTTCTGTTACCGGTTAGTGACCTAGCTCTAATGTCTCTTAACATTTGGAGGGTGGGCTGGTAGGGAAATGCTTTTCTCTGTATCGTTGGCATCAGAGGCTATCCCAGTTAGCTTTCAAAGATGCTCTGATAGAAAACATCAGCGTATCTCTCACCACCGATCCCAACAGCAAACCCAAAGTTTCAATTCTCTTCTCTCATAAGTAGGGCACATCCAAGGGGTTCTTCCCAGGCACTCTGTGGTGGGGATAAAGTCCACTAATGCAGAGGTTCTTGGGAACATTTCCTCCTTCATTGCACCTGAATCCTGTACCCACATGTGTCCCTGGAGACTCGCATCTTCCCACAGCCACATCATCGACCTTCTGGGCGCAACCTGACCTGTGCGCCCAGAACTAAGCTTTTCTTTTTATATTAGCCCCTCATCCATCTAGTCTTTCCCAATTTAGATGGAAGAAAACACATCAGTAGCAATAACGATTGTGGTAAGTATTTTTACATTTTAAAACTATGAATCTCCTGGAACACAAGCAAAGGAGGAAATACTGGCCTAGGTTTTTATCTTCCAGTTCAACTTCCTTTGTTCAAGTGCAGAGACGGGACATAGAACACTTTTCTGTTTTGTGGATGGTTGATTTTTTTTCCCCCTCTTTTCCAGGGCCCGAATTATCTTCAAGTCCTTAGATCCATTAGCCTAATTAATATTAAGAACATATGCATATGCAAATAAGGTCCTCTTTGCCATATATTTCACTTTATAAGACAGGTTGAAGGGTGGTTGGGTGAGTCAATCAAATGTCATAAATTGGCTATGCATAAGATCTCATTAATATTAATTGGGGCGTGGGCATTGTGCAGTAGTCCATGCCTCCATTAGAGATGGGCCCCTTGCTTTAATTGTTCCAGAGATTTTGAAAACCAAAGCCTCTGACCTGATTTAAATATGTAATCTCCCCAGCCCCCTCTGCAAGGTAGTCTACGGAGCCGCATCAGAAAGGTATTAAAAAATACAGAGCAGACCTTTTCTAAGACAGATGGCACACAATGAGGTTAGAAAAAGTATCTGGAGATCCAACCTGCAAGAACAAAAAAAAATTGCTTGCATTGTTGTTTTCATTATCTTGCTTCTGTCATTTCATGAGCTTTGTATCTTGCAAGGAAAGAAAGAAGGGAGAAAAACTGTGAAATTAATCTTTTGTGCATGGCCTGATAAAGAAGAGACATGCTCAGACAAAAGATAGACTGAGAGAAGGTACCGTGATTGATGACTAAAGTAAAGGTGTCAGAAGAGTATTATGTAAATTACTGGAGGCACACACCATTTCAGAGAGAATGAGAGGGAGAGCAGGCAGGGGGAAAGGGAGAGGGAGAAGGCAAGAGAGGGAATGAGGTACTGAGAGTGAAAAAAGGATTGCAGAGTTGATGTCACCAAAGAACTGGTCCCCAAACACCCATTTCTTGCCATCTTTCATCTCCTTCTCCGACAAGCTCACCTCACATTCTCTCTGGGTTGCGGGATGTAACAAAGGGGTGGGGGCAGGGGGAAACTGTCAACATTAGCATGATTCTAGTCAAGCAAAGGTTTAGGGGAAGCAGAGTCTGAAGTGAAATCATCAAGGAGGGAAGTTTCAGTTAAAGGGGAAAAGGAGACGGCTGCGACAGCATGTCTCCTTGTGGAGCTGGAATGAGGTGGGGACAGGCAGCGGTCACTCTCCTTCTGCATGATAAAAATGGGCTCTGAAGGGGACTGGGACCCCACCCCCCACCCAAGTCAAAGACTCTACAGACACATCTGTGTCGGGTGTGTGATGTGACCTTTGAAAAGCCAGGGGGTGTGTTACAAAAATCTCTGCTCCTGTTTTGTCTTTTTGAATATATGCACTTTCTAAGTAATGAAATGAAAACAAGTGTTGAAAAGCACCTTCCTTTCCTGACTGGAAGATGTACAGAGTGGTAGGAACAGGCTTTGTGCCTTCCAGTTCATCCCATGCTTGTGAGCCCAGCACAGCACGAACCGGCTTCTAAAAGAAAGCCATGTCGGAAAACAAATCTGGAGACAGTAGGGTTGATGTTCAATGCCACTCACTGAGCAGGGTGTTAACAGTCACTCCCCTTCTCATTTGGAGTGACCTGTTCCCATTTGGTGGGGCCTGTGCACACTGGGGGCTAAATATTTTAAATAGCATCCCTCTGACACAAGTCCTCAGAGATGAAGTGTCATGTCTAGATGCAGAGTTTTCTCTACGCCTGCTCTCTTGCACCTTAGAGTTCGAAGAGAAGGGGGATAAAATGAAATTCATTTTGGGGCCTCCCTGGTGGTGCAGGTGCTAAAGTCTCAGCTATCAAGCTATCTCCACTGTGGCAAGAGTTGGCTCCCCAGCCAGGGAGCTGACCTACATGGCACAGCAGATCTCTCTGGTCTCACTTACTGCTCCCCTCAGCAGTGTTTTTCAGTAGATCTACCTACTCTGCTCCCCACTCTGTCTCTAGTGACTCCCCTCACCTCTCATACCTCTGGCCTGCATCCCAGCTCTTTTATGCATAAATAAATCTTTTGAAAAATAAAATAAAGTGAACCTCATTTCATGTAAAGCTTACCTCAAACACTGCAGAGAATAGTGTAAAACCGTACTCAGGGTGAAACTCAAAATATAACTAACCAATTAAAAAATAAATGATAAAATAAGATTCAAAGTATAGTTACATATGTGCAAGTCCTGATTTTCCCATTTTTATTATTTTGGAAACTTTTGAATTGACTGAGACACTGAAGGAATGGAGATTGAAACGGACCAAACTTACAGTGATCACACAAGACACCTCCATTAGGGACACCACCACTAGAACAGGCAGTCTCCACCCCCATCCTCAGGACTGTCCCTTCCTTCTCTAACTCCTGTGCCCTAACTGCCCTGCCATGTCCTTTACGTATTCCAAAATCAGTATTCCTCGAGTCCTCCTACCTGTCGGGGATGAGCTTACAAAACTGAATGAGGATCACACTCATCCTGACATCATTTTCCAGGACATGCCCATATCCTGGTGGCCACGTGTCACAGCCCATGCCCTCTCCTCGACAGCCCGGGCAGCAGTTGCCACTGTGCAATCAGGCCTTGTTGTTTGAACAGAATTTCCCCAAATGGAGTTTCACTGCAGACATCCCTGAGCCTGGAGAGAGAGCTGAGCCAGGCGCTGCCCTTGGGAAGGCGAAAGATCCAGAGGAAAGGCCGTCTGTCTTCTTTCATCCCTGCACGATTTAACTTTGTTCTTATTTAGGAATCCTTTGGTCACATGGAACAGACCTTTGTTCAAAGAAACTTGGTGGAGAAGTTTTATTACAGGAGGAGCTCAGAGGACCCAAGAGGGAGAAGTATATTGGGTCTCAAGAGATAACAGAACAGTGTCCTGGAAAGGTGTCAAATGCCAAACTCTTATTTTCTGTGTATTTATATTTCTGTTTTCCGTGGGTAGCGCATAAGATTTGGTCACTGCTTCTCTCCTTGTATCTGCATATTTCCTCTGTCACTGAGAAACCCCTTTCCTTTGCTGGTTTTCCTCACAGATAATCCTGAAGGCCCCATAAATAAAAGTGGTGCTACTGTGACCAAGAGTAACCATACTAGCTGCTAGCCTGTGAAGCTTCACCAGCATTGTGCTGAACACGTGACATACATAACTTATTTAAGAATTGTACTACTTATCATCTTTCCTCAGATTATTCATCATTATACATTATTTCTCTTATTGTCATTACTAATTACTATCTCCACAGTATAGCTTGAAAATGGACAGACTGGGGAGTACCCAAAGCTGCTAACAGACTTGGCCCAGAGCTGTGTTCTTAGCCACTAAGTTAGACTGCTCAGAACCCACTAGGTGTCAAGGCCTTATAGATCTGCCAAGGAGAGCCCTGTGGCCCGGGTGGCAATAAAGGGGCAGCTTGGGAGCCAGCTGTATCCTGCCACCCTTAGCCATGGGCAGTAGTGACCAGCCAGGTCATATGCAACGCTGCAGGTGGAAATCAGTAATGATAGTGGGAAGAGCCTAAGAGACATGTAAGTTTTATGTAATTTTTTTTCATAGAAAAGTCTCCCAATTTAGGACTCTACTAATATAACAAAGTCTCTCAATTTAGGACTCTACTGATATAATAAGGGAATGCTGGGTAACTATAAGATTAGAGCAATCCATGACTGAGCAATAATAGACATGTTTCTTATAGGAAAATCTCATTTCAGCCCTTTGCACCCCAGCTGTCTGAAATGTACACTTGGGGTCAAAGAACACAGAGTAGATGTTAATGAGGAGTGACTGGGGCAAAAGAGTAAAGGACAAAGAGTTCTGAGTGGAGGCGGTGTGGGGAAGTCTCTCTTTGGGGTGGTGGCATGATGGGACTCTAGTCTGGAACCTGAGGGGTCTTGTTTCCACTATGATGCCTCTGCTATTTAGTTAGCTGACTCTAAGCAAGTCACTACACACACTGGCCTCAGCACCCACACATGGAGAAGTCAGAGTGTCTTACAATATCTCATCTGCCTCTGAATTTTAAACCTGCATCTCTCTCAAAGCACTCACAGGTGGGTCCCATGGTTGTTCCCCTTGGTGAGCAGTGGCTCCAGCAGACAAGTGGAGGTTCTGATTTCCTGGGGCATCATCTTCTACTTCCATGACTAATGGGCTCTCTGGAGAAAGCAATGATGGACATAGCAAGAGAGCTTATTATGGAGGCAACGCCAAGTCAGAAGATGCTCAACTCTTTCTTCTCACCAAGTATTTTCAGACACTTTGAACATGAGGAGTGGCTTCCTAGACTGGTCTCTCTTGGAGGCTGGGCCACTATTGTTGCCACTTGGTTTTCTAACAGCCCTTGTCGCGTTAACCCCAAAGTCTTCCTGAGAAAGCTTTTTCCTTTCACATGTCTGACCTTATGATTCAGATGGCTCCTGTTTTAAAACCAATTATTACGTATTGTCTTTTGAATTACACCCCTGACACCACTTTGCCCTGACTTAATTCTATCACTGGTTTTTATTCAAAAACTTTCATTTTTGAGGAAGGTATAAGAGCTACAAATGACATTCTAGAAGCTCTAAGTAAAGCATAGCTCTAGTGATCAAATATAGGGAACTAGCATTTGCTGCACACTTTCATGTAGAATGTGTACCTGCTTCCAGCAATGTGGGTAGAAGGAAACCAAAAGCTATATGATGACAGAAAGGGGGTTCCAGGTCATGACTTCTGTGTATTAGAAAGAACCTCAGTGCCAATGTCCCTTAGGCCTTTCCATGGGTAGCCCCACCTGTATCACTGTCTCCTTCAGAACCTATTCCTCCCTTCATGCTCCCTTTGCAGTCATTAAAAGCACCCTGGCCTTCAACCTCAATTACAACTAGCCAACAAGTCTACTCAAGGCTGTGTCATAAATGTCTCCTCTACACTCCCATTCAAACTGGTCTAGTGCACACCTCCCCCTCCTTCACCTGGTCTACTAGAGGCCATAGCTTCCAAAGTAGCTTCTTATCCTCTGCTTCCCCCTACCTCTAGTTCATTCTCCAGGACAACATGCAGATGATTTCCAAAACAAAGATGTGACCATGCCCCTTGCTGACTTCAGAGGCAATGGCTCCACAGCAATGCAGAAAGACTCCAAACTCTTTGGAGATCTATCAAAGTTCCTCACATGTGACCCCCAGAAAGGATTCACGCCCTTCTCTTTTTCAACTACACTTCACACAGCCGACAGAGCGGTCAGCCCAGGCTGTGACTGTCAGAACATACTCTGCACTTCCTGTCTTTGCCCTTGCCCATGTTACTCCTTCTCTTGAGAATCCATTTTCTCTCCTCCCAACTCCATCAGTCCCCATCTAAATCATACCCATCCGTCACACTCTCACATACCTGCCTCTTAAATACAGCATCTACCACCCTCAAATGCAGTTCATTGTTCACTCCAAGATCCTCCCAAAAGGTGTTTCTCAAAACTTTCACAAATGCTGACTTCCTGTTCTAATTAAATTAAAAAACTGGGAATGAGGATCTGGGAAATCTGCATTTTTTAAGAGGGCCCAGGTTACTGTCAGATTACCAAAGAAGCTCTCTCATGGTGGGGTCTGCTTCCTTTCCAGTTTTCAGATTCCATTAATGTTTATTAATTGGGAAGATACAGCCCACTCTGGTGGCACAAGTGGGTTAAAGCACAGCACTAAGAAGCTAAAGCCACTTCAGCACAAGTTCGATCCCCGGCCCCGGAGGTGATCACATGGCGTGGCAGACCTCTCCTGACCTCCCTCTGCTCCCCTCAGCAGTGTGCTTCCATCGATTTGCCTGTTCTGCTCCCCACTCTGTCTCTGGTGAATCCTCTCACCGTCCCTGCAACTCTGGCCTGTACCCCAGTTCTGTATGCATGAATAAAGAAATCTTTAGAAAAAAACTGAGCAGATACACCATGTATAAGAGTATTCTGTGTAGAAATACTACAAGTCAGGCCCAGTATAACATGTAATAATCATGCAGAGTATGGATTCGATGGTATCATGTTTTATCATCTATTATAAAAATGCATTACAATGTAATATGATACCTTTTATTCTAGTCATTTGTACGCATCTTTCTACTGCTATTGCTTCAGAATGACTATTTCTCATTTATCTTTGTATGTTTTATTTAGTTAGTACCTAACACAATGACTCACAGTCAACAAACAGATGGTGATTGAATTAATTGATATATTTATTAATGTGTTAACTTGTATTCATGTGACAGAAATGACATTTCAACTTCAAATTCCTCTGGTCTGAAAGACACAGGACATTGTCTTTGGTTTGCTGGTTCTGAACAGTGTCTCTTGCTGCCATCAGAAGATGAAGACTGGCAAGTGTGGAAACTGGTCTCTGCACACAGCCTGGCCAGAGGAGTCCTCTAATCTCTGATCAAACCTCCAGCCCCAGGTGAGTAAGCTGGCTTCTAACAAAGGTGCTGACACAAGCGACCCTCTTGTTACTTACTATTTAAGGAAGTATGAACCATTTACTGAGAGAAGTGGTTTCCATTATCAGTCCACCTCCTGCCTTCCTACCCTAGTTCTGAGAAAAAGACAAGGACAAGGAGCTCCTTTCACTTGAAGGCCAGGGAAGGGAGAACCAAAGCAGCTGGGTTCTCCGGAGGTCAAGGTGGCTGATGCACACTTGGCTGTGTGTTCCTGGGAGAGATAATGCTAAATATATGGGCCTTTCTGGGAAGTCCACCTCGCGTCTCAATGGAAAACACTGGATGAACTCAGTGGTGCAAATCCCACAACAATGTAGGTTTCAACCTTCCAAGAAAATCAACATCCCTCTGAAGAAGTTCAAAGGAATGAATCTTTTTTTTTTTTCATATTTAAGTTTCCTGACTTAAAGCCATTTCCCCAGTAAGAAATTCAAGGCCCCACACATATTCTCCAAATGCTGTAATGGCCTCAAAGGGCATAAATAGTCATTATTCATAAAAAGACAAATATTTGAAATAATTACCTGAGTCTTGTTGAGATAAATTAATACAAATTACAAATGTAAAGTACCTAAAATTTACATTATTTTCCTCCCTTGCCCTTTCAAAGGGTAACATTATTTTCATTTTTTAGCTAGGCCCCTTCTCTTTTCTTCCACATCCTTGAATCTCTCAACCAAAAGATGAAATAAGGAAAATCAACCTTTCCAAGGAACCTATTGATTCTACCTCCCTTTCAATTGCCTCCTTAAAATGCTTCAGATGAATAATATTTTACTTCTCAGAAAAGAGAAAATTGATATCCCAGGCAAACCGTAATGCAAATGAGCATTAAAGGTATCAGAGAATCTACTTTTTCAATGATTAGTTTAAGTGGGGGAGGGGATCATGCTCAGGAAAACCTTGATACACAAAGTGAAGTTTGATGCCCTTGCTCACTTCCTAGCAGAGAATATCTGGAATCCTCTCAGTCACATCCTCAGGCACCCAGAGCCCCCATGCTGTCAGCCCAGACCATACCTATCTTCAAAAACACTCTCCTCTGCCCCTCACCAGAACATGTGAGTCTTCAATCCGCCAGGGTTTCATAAGCGAAATTAGCATCACAGAGGCCTCCTGGAAATGCTTTTACCCCAAAAGAACTGTAAAGGTGAAAAGATGCCAAACTGCACAGGGAATGTTTGGGTGTAACATCCTCGTCGGGTGTCCTCCAGGTCACCCCGGAAAACCAGCTGCAGCTGCCTGCTTCCTACCCCCAGAATGCTGGCCCTGTTGGCAAGAATCAAAGTCTCTTTACACAGACTGTCTCAAAGGAACTTGTCACTTTGGGCTGCATAAACCAAAACTCTTCCAAAATCAGGTGCTTGGGGAAAAAAAATTGAAGTACCTTTAATAATTTAAATGGCTCTTCTCTGCACATGCCCAGAACCCAAATCCCTTTTCTAACTGAAGTGCTTATATAAAAATTTGACAGCTCTTATAATTTTAAATTGCTCTACACTGAGTATGCCTAGAACCTTGATCACTTCCAAATTCAAGGGCTTATAAAAATTTGAAGCACTCCAATAATTTTAAATTGCAATGCACAGTGTAGAGTGATTTAAAATTATTGGACTGCTTCAATTTTTTTAAAAGGTCTTCAATTTGGAAGTGAGTCAAGCAGCATTCTAATACAGTAGTTTAAGACATAGTGTGCTAATCTAAAACTTAACACCTAAAAATAATGAAAATTAAACCACATGAGCTTTTCTTTCTTCCTTTTTTTTTTTTTTTCTTTCTAAATAGGAAAGGGATACTTAAAACATCTAAGAAGTGGGAAGTATCTGGAGAAGAAAGTTCAGGTTCAGCCCATAGAGTAGAAAAAAATGGCAGGGAAAAGCAAACATAAGAGAGGGGCAGAAATGACAGTCACCTCTCAGAGTCAGCACTGGAGGTGTAAGATGTGGGACAGAGAAAGTTACAGGAAGTGAGAAATGCCAGAGTTGAGGAGAGGAAAACATGACTATGACCTGAAGCTTTTCATAGCAGTTAGATTTCAGATAATGATTCCCTCCAAAAATTACTCTTACTGTTTGTTGTTGTTCTCTGAAATAAAACTCCTATCTATGCAAGTTCAGGGTTTTCTTTCACGCCTTTGGCTGCCATGGCTTTCAGGCCATAATAATGGAAATAGCCCGTCAGAGCCACTTACAAGCAACGGACACATTGTTGTATGTGTTTCCCGTGGAAATCTGCTGCTCTTTTTTAGCTCAGAATAGCTGCCAAGGTGGGTTTTCTTTGCTCCTGAAGTATCAGTGTCTTTTCCTTCTAATCTTTTCTTCTTGTCTATTTTCTAATTTTCTTTCTGCCTCTTCCCTCTGCAGCACCAGCTTTGTCCTCAAGTACCAAAAATATGAAAAATTGAAAGATCAGCATGAGTCTCACTTGAGAGGAGCCCTTTCTCTCTGCCCCATAGAGCAAAGCTGCAGATCACGGCAAACAACCACAGCAAGAAGGTAAAGTCTCCAGACAGAGTCCTGAATATTTGTCTCAAGGACTCCCTCGCCATTTACCACACAGCCACCTATGCTTTAAAAACACCACCTAAATGTCCTTTATCCCAATGATTGTTGTGAACGCCTTTGCTCTGTTAGCTAGACAGTGTGTCTTAAAATATTGTGTAAATACATATTTAAATGCTTGCCATATATCCCAGGGACCCATATGAATCAGAGCTCAGAGTGAAAGGAAGTTCAGAAAAGCTGAATGGGACAGCCTTCTCATCTGTCTCCTAAATGGGGAAGTGGGAAGACAAACAGTTAAGAAAGGCAGAGGGAACACACTGGAACAAAAAATGTTATTCATCTAGAACAGTAAAGTGGCTAGGAAAAAAGGTAAGCAGGAATATACCTGGGCAAAATTAATTGGTAGGAATAGTTGACGAAATAAAATTGAAAGGAAGCTTGCGAAGGGAACTCAGTGCCCTGAGAAGGAAGCTCAGTGTAAGGAAAGTGTAAGGAAAATTGTACAGTTTTCTCCTAAGCTGGTTCACGTTCCTCAGCCCTCTGTGAGCAGGGCTGACTGGCACCTCATCAGCACACTGGCCTGGGCCAGTACCTGGGGGCAGAGCTGAAAACACACATGTTCCTATACTGCAAGCTTTATCACAAGCCCACCCAAGACTGACTGCAGATAAACCTGTACCTGGAGTTAAACTGCGATTATAATTTCCAATTATTTCCCAGTTTGCATGATAACTTCTATTCTCATTTCTTGCAGTAATGAAAGGAGAAGTGAATGAAAGCCTATTGGCAGCAAAAACTATTCAATAGTAACATTTCAAAGCAGCCCAGATTAAAACTAACCTGAAGTTGTAGGTACTAAGGAGTCTTTCAAATAGGCAGTACTGAGAGTGGTACTGAGTGGGAAGAAGGAAATAAACAAGAAAGAAGATGCTTCAAATCACAGGTTCCACAATAGATGTATGAATATAATAAACAGTCTGATCCAGAAAAGTTGGTTTGGATAAGCAGGCAAAACTCAGGTGTAAGGTAGTTCAAGTAAACAAGCATCATGTTCTTAAAGACTAGGAGTTCGCCAGAGGGGGATCTGGGAATAAATTTAGCTTCCAATTGTGAAACACACCAGCAGATGATTAAGGATACTTTGGAAGGAGCAAACAGATTTTTAGGTCACGTGTCTGTAAAGATGTCACCATTTAATAAAATGACAAAATCTATCTATCACATAGGCACGAACACAGAACAATATAAAGAGGTTAACAGAAATTGATGGCATCCAAGGTTTAATTTTACACTGAATCGGAGTCTTTGGTGATTGAAATAGACAGAGATGTATAGGGTTATCTTGTTGAAGAGGCTGTGCTAATTACTGGCACTTGTCATTTCTCCATAGCTTTATCTAAGTCAAGAAGGCTAACTAGCTTCTTTTTCCCCCTGCACATTGTTTGTTCAGGAGCTTTTGCTGAGGAAGCCTTTTTTTCATAACTGCACCTCATTATTAACAGGTTCATAAATAAATGAGTCCTAATATTTTTCTCCGTTAGCATTTATGATAGGGACATTTGGTCTACAAAAGATTACACTTGTCTTTAATAAAAATAGGCACTTATACATGAAGCCTATTAGTCCCTTGTTACTCTGGAGGAGGAAGAGAGGGGAGGAACCAGAGTTGAAATATAAAACAATAATAATAACCTGTGTGCTTGTAGCACTGTAAATAGAGAATATTTAATGGAGCTTCATGACTTTCTCCTACTACTTATTCCTGTTTTTTCTTCTAACCTCCAGTCCTTAGAGATGTGAAGACAAACAAAGTCAAGAAGTATTAAACAAGCATTTTCCATATGACTAGCACCGTACTGATTATTTGCAAATGACATAAAATTGTAAAGCATGAAGATCATCTTTCAGGAATTTCCAGTCCAGTAAAAGACCTGAGAAAATAATACAGAAGCATAGGAGGTCCACGGAGGAGTCCTGAGACAAGGCTCTCCAAGCTGTAGGCAAGATTGGCCAAAACTTGTCTTTGGCTGGGATGATTTAAAGTAGTCTCTTTAAAGATGGAGGGCTTGTGGGAACCTCATGTTTGGATAGATATGAGAAGGGGAGAAACACTCCAGGTTGGGGAAACTACACGTTAAAGGACAGAGGCAGGTGGGAGAGAAGCCCACGGGACAAATGAAATGTCCAGAGTAAAATATCTGTTGAAGAATTTCCCACTATTTCTGTGGAAAATAATCTTAAATAAGTACCTGAAGACCATGATGGAGAGCTCGAACTTGATCTGATAATATGAATATCATTAATGTATAATCAGATGAATGCGACAGTGAGCAGGGCATTTTATGAAATAATAGTCAAGCAAGGAGAAACCTCAAACAGCGAGTCCAGGAAGGTGACAGCTGTGGAAAAGGAAAAAGGTTTAAAACCTGAGAGAGATTTCGACAGAAGTCTCCATAAAAACTGATAGTCTTTAGGATGAGAGTGGAAGAGCAAAGGAAGGCACCAGTGAGGACGAAAAGGAAGGCTGGGAGAGGAGGGATGATAGGGATAAGTCAAATGCTAGAAAGCAAAAGCTACAGAGAGAAAGCCAGACTTGGTGGTAGGCATGTTACCTTAGGGATAATGGCAGCACAAAACTGGTCAAAAGCTATCACCTAGACATGGACACACAATAGCAACTGATGTTGTCCAAGGTTTCATTTTACCCTGAATTGGAGCCTTTGCCTATGAAATAAATAATGTGCAAACAATAGGTGGGAGGTGCAGATAAGACTACAACCGATAGTGCAAGTCACAAGTCACAAGTGTGTCTAAGTTCAAAAAAAGAATGCCCAGAAGAAGAGACTGGGGAACAAACCTGATTAAAACCCATAGTTGTTCACATCTGAACCACCTCTTGGCTACAGGTGAGTCTTGCATGGAAACAGATTCCACGGAGCCTGTTGCTGCCAAAACAAAAGAGGAAGTGGAGCCACAACAGAGCTGGAAGCCAGTGTCTAAAACAACCAAGAGGGGCCTGAACATTTCCAGGAGCAAGGGGGTCAGACACAGGCTCTGCTGTGTGACCAGAGGCCAGCGCCAGAGACAACAGGCAGAAAGGAGCCAGTGATGAGCCATGGAGGGTGTGGCTCAGGCCCCTTAAGCTGGGTGCTTATAGTTACCTTTCCTGAGCCCCTTTGGATAAAATGAGATTTGGGTGAGCCCCATGGAGGGTTAAAGTACCCAGGGCAGAGAGAGGGAAAAAGAAACCAGAGAATAAGCTGGAAACTAAGGGAAACTTTCGCACCCATTCCCTGCACAAAGGCCATCATTAATTTTCTACATCATTCCAATTCATCGCAAAAAAAAAAAAAAAAAAAAAGGATGGTGCTCCATGTTTTCCGGTTCATAACATTAACACTAAATAAAACAATGCACCCCCAAAACAATGTGTGACACGCATTATAAAATGTCCAACTTTAAGAGTATAAAAACTCGGCCCTCCCTGGTGGTACAGTGGGTTAAAGCACAGCACCAAGAAGCTAAAGCCACTTCCGCATGAGTTCGATCCGCGCCTGCCCTGGAGGTGACCACATGGTGTGGCAGAGCTCTCCTGACCCGCCCGCTGCTCCCCTCAGCAGTGTACTTCGTCGATCTGCCTGTTCTGCTCCCCACTCTATCCCTGGTGAATCCTCTCACCACCCCTGCACCTCTGGCTTGTACCCCCAGTTCTGTATGCATAAATAAATAAATCTTAAAAAAAAGTGTAAAAGTTCTTCACATTTCATTAGAGCTGAAGTATTCATCTTTACTAGTTGACAACATGATATCTTAAATATTCTTTTATTAGGTGAGAAAAACCTGGGATGTTCCTTTACCTATATGAGGAAATGCAGCATTCTTACAAAAAGGAACAAATGAACTGTGTTTCATCAGGACTTTCCCTGAATGAGCACAACAAGTAAAATATATCAGTATACCTATCTATTTTCCTGGCACTCAAATTTCAAGCAGGTTTCTGAAAAGATATATATGTTTTAAAAGGCATCCCTCCTTCTTGAGGACATCCATTTTGCACTTGCATCCCCCACATTTGCACATGAAAAAATCCATCACTGTGTATACAAATGCCAAATTGCAATGCAAATAGGCATTTGTGTGCCCAATTACCCATTTTGTGTGTTTGCAAAACGGATATGCCGGCAAATTCTGCAGGTGTGAGTTGGTAGCATGCTGGAAACTTGGTTCCCACTGAGTCAGCGCCAAATAAGGTGTTGTCTCCTGACAGTGCCTCTGAGGGGAGAAAGTCCTTCACTGCGCAGCCCTTCAATTCAGTACCAGGTGTAGATAAACAAAAGGCCATGCAGAGAAGAAGGTAAATCCTGGGAAAGTAGGAAATAAAAGAACTTTGGACACACTGTTGAAGACTGGTCATGGACTAGAAACACTAAAGGTGCTTTTCCTTTGTGAGACACTATTTCTATCGTACTTGGTCTTTATTGTATTTTCACTCTCTCTCTCAATTGCACTGCATCTCTAATAACTCACTATGAAATTTACCTTAACAAGTTTTCAACAGTACCATACTGTTAACTACACATAAGAAACTATATAGAAGAACTTTAGGACTTATCTGGCAACCACCACTCACTCTTGATTGTATGAATTTGACAGTTTTAGATATATACATGAATGATTTTAGATAGATACATCACTCAGGCAGCACTGGTCCTCCTGTGAATGCTTATTCCACTTAGTATCATGTTCTCAAGATACTCAAGATATGTCCACATTGTCAAATATTGCAGGGCAACATGTGTGTTGCCATGTTTTCTTTATTCATCCATCAATGAATATTTAGGTGCTGCCATATCTTAGCCATTGCCATTAGTGTGTCAATAATAAAATGGAAATGTTATGATCTCTTGAGATCCTGATTTTAAGTCTTTTGAATACATACCCAGAAGTGGGATTGCTGAAAAAAATGGTAATTCTATTTTTAGTAGAATTGGTTCTGAGGAACCTCCATACTGCTTTCCATAATGCTGTACCACTTTGCAACAGTAAACTAGCAAACCTCATTCTTCAAAGTACAGAGTATATATATTTTTTCTTTTGGAAGTATAAGTCTAGGACAGACATCTAACCCATAAGCACTCAAACTAGCCTAATACATTCTCAAAGTTACCCCTGACTGAACCAACAGTCCATTGTTATCATCATACGGCTCATCAAGACCATCCCCTTTCTTTGACAGAACTCTCGGGCAATTGAGAAGTTCCAACAACATTTTTTTTTTTTACTTATTCATGAATTCACAAACAACAGCTCCTATCTAGGTGTGTCACTGCTATTCCCTCCCATGATGATCATCGAGGATGATCATGACAAAAATTATGTCCCAAATAGTAATGGGTAAGTTACAAGGACAGCATAAGTCACAAAGATGGATGATCCTTCATTTGCTAGTGTGTTTGTTGCTCCTAAGATAAGTCAAGCTCAAAATTAGTACATCTAGAAATTTAGTATTTTCTTGGCAAATCTATTGTCTGGTCCACAAATTCTTCACTTCACTTGATTTACTTTAACAAGGTAATTGGTCAAAAATAAATTAGATTAGGTTCTACTTTCTTAGGGTGCCTGACTATAAGAGTCATTTAAAATGGCTGTTGTCATCTTATAAATTTCATTTTTAATCCTCCTTCATGTGTCTAACAGAATGTTCATTTTTTAAAAATTCAGACCAAAATATAGGCAACCTGCTTAATCATAAAAGTACCACTTCCTTTTGGATGTCAGTAATTCTCAAAATTGCCTTAGATATTTGCTAGATATCAGAAATGGGTAATGTAGTATTTTAAGTGGCAGAAATGCATTAGTACTGTGTAAGTACATGATCCTTAATGTACTAATCTCGGCAATATGTGTAATGAGGACTTTCAGTAACACTTATTTTAAGTGTCCTCTGAGAAATGCTAATTTACAATGAAACACCTATGGAAGTACATGTGACATCTACATGAATACCAAATGAATTCATTTTGATCAATGCTATTACAATGAATATAAAATGAATTCAAAATGATAGGACATCTAAAGTATCACCAAATTTTCTTTTAATATTACATGTGCTATGTAGATTAGCATATATTAAGAACTGGTTGGAATATATATGTGTACTGTATGTGTATGTGTGTGTGTCTATATATACTTATATGTATGTGTAGGTATGTCTCTTTCTCTCTCTCTCTCTATATATATATATAATATGTGTATAACACACACACACACAAAAAAAATATGTCTTTCCAACTGACTTTTAAAAAGTCAAGTTACTGGCCCTCCCTGGTGGCGCAGCGGTTTAAAGCACAGCACCAAGAAGCTTAAGCCACTTCCACATGAGTTCGATTCCCGCCTGCCCCGGAGGAGATCCACATGGCTAGGGAGACCTCTCCTGACCCGCCCGCTGCTCCCCTCAGCAGTGTACTTCGTCGACCTGCCTGTTCTGCTCCCCGCTCTGCCTCTGGTGAATCCTCTCACCCTTCACATCTCTGGCCTATACCCCAGTTCTATATGAATAAATAAATAAATCTTTAAAAAAAAAAAAAAAGGTCAAGTTACTTTTACTTTTAAAAGGGAACATTATACTCTCTCTCTGTCTCTGTCTCTCTCTGTCTCTGTCTCTGTCTCTCTCTCTCTCTCTCTCTCTCACACACACACACACACACACACACTATCTTATATGCTTATGTCACATTTATGAAATTGCATCCAAATATTAACAAACACAAAATTTGCATTATGAGAGCAAGCAAACAAACAGACTTTGTGGATTTTAAATTTGTCAAATCTGTATCTCAAATGTTCCTGATTCTTTTATAATGGCTGCGATTGGTTAAGTTGATTCACAGAACCTATTAAAACTCAAAGGTAGCATTTGTAATTAGTCAAAGTTAATCAATGATGGATGAACAGGCATAAGGATGAATGGAGAGGCAGGGAACAGGATGATATTTAGATACAATCTCTGAGAGATTAGAATTTTTATTTAGCATTTCCAAGAAACTAGAACTTGTAGGAAAAATCTGAATTATCTTTTTGTTGATAGGCTATTTCTTTCTGATAAGAAACTAATGTCCATAGATTGAAGGGGAAGAGCTTAACCATGACTTAGGCTGAACCCCCACAGGATATGTAACCACATTTCAGTCAACAAGAACTGATTTGGAAGAATGACTGAGTCTCTGGTCCTCTTTAGAACTTTAAGGAACCAATATGAGAAGGAAAACATTGGTCTCCCAGATGACACCAGCAAGAGTCCATACTGGGATCTCAATACCCTCTTAGACTGCAGGATAATTCTGGCAATGCTGTGAGTAATGTGTACACCTAAACAAGACTTCCCTCACCTGGCAATAAACTCTGGTCAATATGTCAGTCCCTACTTCCATGGTGTCACTCATAGCTTTTCCTCTTCTACCTCTTCATTGTCAAAAGTCTGGGTCAAAACCTCAGGCTGTTTGCAACAGCCTCTTAACTGAACTATGACCCTAACTCTCTTTCTCCAATGAGTCCCACTCACCTATCAAGTTAAGAGCAAATGCTTTCTAGGCAGATAAGATTCAGCCAACCTACCCAGCTGCATCTCCTCCACTCTCTACCTATGATTTAGGGTCCGGCAGTGCTAAACTACTACAGTCTTTCATGCTTTGGTGTCTTTCTGCATGGTTCCCTTTGTCTGGCTTGTTCTCCTTTCGCTGCCTGCCTGCCTGCCTGCCTGCCTGCCTGCCTGCCTGCCTGCCTGCCTGCCTGCCTGTTTGAAAAAACACCTGCCAGTTTTCTGAATTTAAGCTCAAAAGTTTCTTCTTCCATGAGGCCCTTCCAGTCCCCTTGCTGCCATCTGAATCCCATAGACTCCACTCTGGGCTTTTCACACAGAATTATAATCTTCTGTTAACAAGTCCACAGAGTAAGTAGACTATAAAATCTTGAGCCAAGAACAATATTTTATTTATCTTTGTCTCCCAAGCCAATGCCCAGTGTCTAACACATAATGCTTATTCAATGGATGTTGAGTAAATAGACTTGTCTCCTAAAGATCTATTGTCCTTTCTGTTGTCTATTCTTCAAGCAGACATTCAGAAATGCGTGCTCACAAATTGTTCAGTAAGCACCATTCTAATTTTAATTGACTCAGTGAGCACACTCTAAATGTGTGTGGCCAAAAAGTGTGGACTTGGAAGTCCAAGTTATTCTGTAAAATTCCCAAGCCTCAAAGGACATCAAATTACATTTAACATATAACTAAAAATAAAAATTGTAAAAATTTCTTAATCACCAACTGTGTTAGGCAAATACTAAATAAACTAAAAATATATCAAATACTAAACATGTTACATATCTGTTACTTCATTAAAATCTCCCAAATGTCACATTACAGACCTATTATTATCCTCAATTTACAGATGAATAAGCCAGGGTTCACAGAATTTAGTTGACTTAATTTAAGCTAAGGAATAGAGAACAAGGATCAAACCACAGGCTCCACAGGCTCAAATCCTAGGTTCATAACCTGACACCTTAACTTTCCTAGGTATGCCAGGAACATTTTGGTTTCCAGAACTTTTGTGTAAGTCTAAAAGTCAAAATGAGCCTGCTCACTTAACTGCCCCCCTTCAATAACAGGAAGTTCTATTTGCCTTAGAAATTAAGAATTAAATCCTCTCACAAATGAACTGACATCTTGGCAACTAAGAAATGAAGTGGGATGGTTTCACCTATTATGGTGGACTATTTTTTTTTGTTAAGTTCTTGCTACTCAATTTTTTTTTTATTTGCACATACAGAACTGCATTTATTTATTTGCACATACAGAACTGGGGTACAGGCCAGAGGTGCAGGGGCGGTGAGAGGATTCACCAGAGACTGAGTGGAGAGCAGAACAGGCAGATCGACAAAGTACACTGCTGAGGGGAGCAGCGGGCGGGTCAGGAGAGGTCTGCCATACCATGTGGTCACCTCCAGGGCAGGCGGGGATCGAACTCATGTGGAAGTGGCTTTAGCTTCTTGGTGCTGTGCTTTAACTCGCTGCGCCACCAGGGAGGGCCCGCTACTCAATTTTTTAAAAGCCCATTTTCCAATGATTTCCTCCTATATTTCCCCTTTTCTAGAAAGTAAACTGCTACCAATTCTAATCTCTCTTCTGCTGAAAAGAGAGTTCATAACACACTTGACTTCTGGTCTTTACTTGATTTTGAAAAATGGATTTTTTCTTTGCTTGATTTGGAATGTATCTGAGGTGGACCAAAACTAGGTTCTTAAAAGGAACTGCCCGGCCCTCCCTGGTGGCACACGGGTTAAGACGCAGCACTGCAGGCTGGCTTCAGCTGCTTCAGTATGAGTTCGATACCTGCCTGAAGTGATCCACATAGCACAGCAGACCTCTCCTGACCCCTCAGGAGTGTACTTTGTCAACCTGCCTGTTCTACTCCCCACTCTTTCTCTGGTGAAACTTTCACTGCCCCTCACCCCTGCACTTCTGACTTGTACTCCAGTTCTGTATGCAAAAATAAATAAATCTTTTTTTTAAAAAATTGTCCATTTGAGTTTGAACTTTTTTTTTTTTTTTGAAGAGAGGAAAACAATAATGTTTATTTGTTCTGAAGTGGACTTTGCTTCCAGACAAGGTCAAAGGAGGGGCTTCCCACCACAACTTCAAGGACCACTCACTCTTGCAGCAAAGTGACTGGAAATCCTAAGACCACTCTCTGGGGAAGTGGGGGTCAGCTAGTGCTGACTAACTCTCATTTGTAAGGATCAGAGCAAAAGAACCAAGTTCTTAATATTTTTCAAGACAAATGCAGTAGCTTCTGAAGCACCATCCTGGAAGTCAGAGAGAGTATGGCCAATCAAGATCTCTTGTCACTCCCAAGTCATTATCAATTTGGAAGGTTCTGGCATCCAAGAGAAGAATTAGACTCCACAAAGTTGTCCATGAAGGAAAATGTTTCTAAGTAGAAGACTCGAGACAAATTTTGGTACTGGGTAGGGAAAAAAAAAAAAAGAATGTCTTTCAGTGAAGGAGATATGATTTAGGATTGGACACTTTGTGGGAGCTGAATTAAGATATTTTTAAACTACAGTATTCAGGCCCTAATTCTTTTTTTACACTTCCAAAATGTCATAAATCTCCCAACTCAAATATTAGCTTTGCTGAGATATTATCCTCTAATCCCACTTTTAAATACATACTATTTGTCCACTGTACCATGATACTTCATTCAGATGTCCATCATCCTACCCTCTATAATAAAAGTATCTGATACATAACTCTGAAGTCCCTGAGGAAAGGGAACATGTCTTATTTTTGACTGTGGTTCTACTACCTGGCACAAAGAATAGGGGTCAGCATGATTTCTTCTTTAATGGGTCCATTAGTAAATATTTTAAGCTTCATGGACAATATGGCATCTGTTGTCACTGCACAGCTGACATTGTAGTTCCACAGACAACATGAAAATGAGAGTCTGGCTGTGCTTGAAAACTTTTATAAAAATAGGGGGCTTCACTGGTGGGGCAGGGGTTACAGCCTCAGCACCCAACTACTATCCATGAGTTTGATTCCAGCCAGGGAGCTGACCCCCGTGGCATGGCAGACCTCTCCTGTCTCACCCATTGTTCCCCTTAGCAGTGTTCTTCATCAATCTGCCTGTTCTGCATCTCGCTCTGTCTCTGGTGAATCCTCTCACCTCCACACTTTTTGATCTTACATGGATAAATAAATAAAAATAAATCTTGTTTAAAAAAGAATTTTTTATAAAAACTGGTAGTGGACTACTAGATTTGACACTTGGGTCACAGCTTACCAAATCCTAGCATAAACTATCAGGTGAAAAAAAGTGAAGAAGGAAGTGAGGGAGAAAGGAAGTGATGGCAGAAAGAGAAGGAGAGATTGAGAAATGGGTGGAGAGGGAGAATAAACCCAGAAATAAAATAAGAATGAGGCAAAATTTGATATGCTTCCCAGATGGTAGACAGCTATTCCGAGTGAGTCTCTCTTCAGCAAAGCACTGAGTCCATGAGAAACAATTCTAATTAGAATCCTCCTATTATATTTCACATCGTATTCTCTACATGTAAATCTTCCAAACAGTTTCTCTCTTTTGGCAAATCATTATTTCCCATTTATTAAGACAAAGTACAGTTGAAGGGCTCTGTCGCTGGCTTCTAACTACAGCCTGCCTACAGGTGTCATATTTTATGCACTGAAAAGAGGGTATTGTTCTGCCACTCTCCGCAGCGAGTACGAATGCCTGGAAACAAATGAGTCCTGACTGCTGATCAGAACCACACTTTAATCAGTTACTGGTCTATGATCAATAATTAATCATGCTATTCTGTCTAGGTAATAAATAATGGGGAAAATAGCAATGAATATATAGTTGGCCAGATTTTCCCCGGGGCAAAACAGAAAAGGACCTGCACAAAAGTCTGTCTGTATAACCCTGTGGATTCTCAATATATAGCTTGAGTGGAAATTCCAGGAGGGTTCAGGCTGTTAGCAGAGAAAGGAGACTTGTCAGCAATGACTCCCCACCCCCACCTCCATGTCTCTCAGGACTAATAATCCCTACTTGGATCAAATGGAGCTCTGCCAAAACAACCAAAAACAACTGCAACAGTTAGGCCGCCATGGACAGGCCTGATGTGTCACAGGTACCGTGACAGCACTCGGCCTTGCCACCAAAGCTCTGCCCTTGGAGGCCAAAGCACCAGCTGACAACAGAGTACAGGTGTGCCTGGTGTGTGACTGCAAGGCTTGCAGGCTAGAAAGTGTGTGTCCATTGCAATGCCTACTTTGAGCCTTGTGAGCAGACCCCATAACTGTGACTGAAATGTTTTATGACCGAATATTTTATAAAGAGAATAACCATATTGGTTTTCTACTGCTTTTAGGAGCAATCACTACTTATCTCGGGGTTCTGCAGGTCAGGTGACTTAGCTGGGTTCGCTATGTGGGCACTCACATGGCTGTACTTTCAGTTTTGGTTGGGATGGGGATGTGAGTCTCTCTGGAGTTCATGGTGCTCTCTGAAACTCACGTGGTGGTTGGCAGAATCCACTTTCTTGTGGTTGTATGACTGAGGACCTGACGTTTTGCTGGCTATCCTCATTAGAATGCCCTGGTTTGCATTTTGGCAAACTTCTAATTAGCGGCATAGGGAATGAGAACACACATCTAGCCCATGCAGCCAGTATGCTTCAGTGCTTTTGGAGATTAAGGGGATCTTCCCTTCAAAAAAAAAAAATAAAAATAAATAGCTTAAGAGGTTTCTGAGTAAAAATTCTAAGCAAAAGTCTCGTTGTCAAATACTACTCTATCATCATGCTAGATTTATAGGCCTGTGGCCTTTCTTATGATAATGAGAATGGAATCAAGCTGCATTTAGATTACCACAATACTTTCTATATGAAAGTTCTGATATGTTTTATGAGAGACTTTTCAGTTGTCTTTTATTCTAGCTGGGTGATCATAAGAAAAGCATCAGTTCTAATATGATATTAGCAAATTGCCTAATCTATTTAAGTAACCTGCTTTGAGTCAGGTGTTTTCTTTTTATTAACTTATTTCCCCCCAGACTCAGCCTTCCTACATTCTGAAAGCATGAAGCCAAACTCATAAGCAGCCTTCCTAATAAAGCATGACAGCTGCCAGCACCTGGGTCTGTCACTCTTGGCCTGACAGAAGCCTTGCCAGAAAGGCCCTCAGTGGCCCTGCAGGATCATCCAAGCCTGCAAAGCACCAGTGGCACAGCTACTCTTCACAACTCTGAAGGATGGGAAGGGAACTGAGGACCACTGAGCAAAAGTGATGGAAAAAAAGCATTTTTTTGGCACTTACTATATTTCTTTTGAAGGAAAACTTAAGACTAAGTAACTCCCTAGCTACCTGAGGTCAAGTTCATAAAGGAAACAGCAGTGTATGTGTCGAATAATCATCCACATACCTACCTGTCTGCCCCCCTATGTTTCCCCACCATCTCCAAGGTCAGTGGGTCACTGAAGGGCCCACCCCCAGGTTTGGGGAATAGACCTTTACAACTCCAGCACCTCAGGACTGCACACCTAAAAACTGCTACTTTCATAAGCACAGATTTTAGCAGCTTTTCTCACGTTATCCTTGAATAAAACAAGTTGGTCTAAGGATTGGTAAGTTTCTCAGATGGGAATACCCAGCTCTGACAAGCCAGAGAGGGGTGTTCTTAAAAGCCAGAGATGTAGGAAGAGATCTAGAAGTAGAGGGACTACATCAAAGCACACACGGGGATTTAACTGCTGAGCACCCTAACATCTACAGCAGGGGCAAGAAAACTTCTGCATGATGGTAACAGGGAAGCTTTCATCCCTGGTGAAAAGAAACGACTACAGATAAAAATGGTCACTTTTAGCCCTAAGAAAAGTGAAAGTTGTGCAAGAAATCATTTCACCTAGAAATCTGGATGTCTGAAATTTACCATTCACCGTCTTCAGCTGCTGGTGAAGCAGAGGAAAGGAAGGCATGCACACTCCACACACCATGAGGGCTCCAGCTCCAGAGACCTACTCGGGTTATTGGCCACCCTGACCGGCTGCCTTCGCGAATTGAAGAGGACTTCCAGCCACTTCCGAGGAGGGTACACAGCCAATGCAAACCAAACACAATCTGCTTCTTTGTGAATTGCAAGCAATTCCCAACTGCCTGAGCTAATGGTACGGAGCAGTAGAGCAGATAACCCAATACGGTGGATAATCTCAAAATCATTTTCCATTTGGCTTGTGGAATGAATTAAATGATTTGTTTCAGCTTCAGCAGATTTACCTTCCTAATTATGGTTTTTTGTTAGGCTAGAAACATTCAACATCGCAGGATGTTGCCAGGGATTTAAAAAATATGGCAGATAATAGCCATGTGAGAGATCAGTACAGGGGTCACATGGGGTCATCAGCATTGACTGTGTGTCCTCTGCATGCAAGTCACCAAAGGGACAGCAAGCGATGAGAGACACGTACCTACACTCAGGGCTTTCATGTATAAACCAGTGAACCAGATCTAGAGTTACAAAAAAATAGATAGTTGGTTAAATAAATGCTTGAAAAACATGAAGTTTCTATTCTTGGGATCTCACTGGATTTCCTATTTGCACAGGTGAAGAACAAGTTAGATTCTCTCCACACCTAGCCCGAACTACTTCCCTTAGATTAATCCTCATCATCTTGTAGATCTCAACCCAATACGAGGAAATCTTTCTGACCCCAGAGTATGTCAGTCTCCAGGGATATATGTTCTTAACATTCTGTACTTCACCTTGGAGGCACTCATCCAACTCAAAGTAAACACTTATCTTTGCAATATTTGTTGAAAGGCTACTTCCTCTGATGGAACAGAAGCGTCATGGCGGCAGGGACAATAGCCTCTCCCACTTTTATCACTGGATTTGCTGCACTTAACACAACGACTTTGCATACTGTGAAGGTAAATATTTGTGGAGCAATGAACTGAAGTGCTGAAGTCAGGAAAAAGACCTCTAGTTAACTGAGCCCTAAGGATCAAGTAGGAACTACTTAAATGAGGAAAAGGGAAGTTTCCCAGAATCTCAGAAAAGGGGAGTCACATCTCTGTGCAGCCACAGAGATGAAAATAAACAGGATCATTAGCAGGCTGCTTCATACAGTTAGAATAAGGATTAGAAGTTACTACAAGACAACAAAAATAATAGCTACCACATATTGAGGACTTCCTATAAACTAGATTTAATGGATTATAATGCACTCTCAGAGCAATCCTGTGGAACAGCTATTAGCTTTGTTTTATAATGAAGGAACTGAAGTTTGCCGAACTTAAGTTCTTAGTACATCTATGACAAGGCCACTATTTGAATCCTGGCCTATTCATCCAGATGACTCCAAAGCCATTATGTTCACTTCTAACCAAACAAGGTACTGTATTCACAAACAGTTTGCAAATTATAAGACACTGGACAGCTGGAATGTGTAGAAGGAAGACATAGTCAGACAGCCAAGCAACAGACTGACTATTTAGCTAACGAGGTCCCTAATTTTTTTTAAGGGCTTCTATTTTTTCAATAAGTAAATACACCTTTCTTTTATTGGGTCCTGTAAGTCTCAAATTGCATGAATGGTGAAAATCCAGACTCTACTCTCTGTTTCTCTTCGATGTCCCAAAAAACAAGTGACAGTGGAAACATACATGCACTTTGTTACCAACTTACTGGTATAACACTTTCTCCCCCCTCTTTTTTTGCTAAAGCTTAAAGCAATAAAATTAAGACAAACACTGCCTTTCCCAATAAGTTCAAGGCTAATTAGTTCAGCTAAAAGTGATTCTTGAACAGAACTGATGAAAGTGTGCAAATCCTAGTATGGCCAGAATAGCAAGCGGCTCTGGTATAATGTAAATAAATGTAGACCTCAAGACCCCACACTCAAAAGGAGAGAGAGAGTACATGTCTTTTTTTTTTTTTTCACCTTTGCATCTGATGCCAGCACAATGCAAAATACACAATCCACTCACAATATGAGTGAGAGAATGGATTTAAGATTCAGTTAATTTTAATTGTAAAAGGTTAAAGCCATGGGCCCTGCATTTATTGTCACTATAATTATCCATTGCAGAACTAAGAAACGCCGAGCACTTTAGGAAGGCAGCAAGTCAAGTAGGTTTGGCTAAATTTGGATTATGGAAAAAAAATACTTTAGTCACTGAGAAGGCATTTATTTTGCAACACAATGGCAAGCAAATAATAAATATACTGACAACAATTTCCTCTTCCTTTGTAGCCGGTGATGTTAGCTTCCATGGACACATTGTGATTGGCGCTCCTGGACCATCATGGACTCTCAATTCGCATTGACTGGTATTATTATTAATAACAATCAGCACATTTAAATATCCTCTCAGGAGACGTCAATGGGTTTTCATTTTTCAATAATGAGAAACTGAAAAATGATTTATTTCAATACATCTGAAAAACACGCTACTGAAAATAATAAAACTTCTATTTGTCCTAATGACCGCCATTACTTGTCACCCAGGTATGCCAGCACTTTTGTATGTTTAGCAGATCCTGGAGGCTTTCTGGGAGCTGGGTGCAAACCACAGAAAAACAAATAAGTCACCCTCTCAGGAAGCATTCCTCAGATATTCTGGTTTTTGAGACAAGTGGAATTATTCCCCACTAATTTATACACCAGTGAAACTGGCCGGTTGGCAAGTCCACAATTAATGTGAATGCCAAATGGGAAGGCAGCTTTGTTTCATCTCAGGGAACACTTCGCTGAACAGCAGCCTCTCCAGCTGAAAATGCATGCAATGTCTCTCTCTCTTTTAACTTGCAGCAGACGCTGGCATTTCTTCATCTCTATTCACTCTATCATTATGATGCATTATACAATGTAATGATGTAATACACTGGAAAGCCGAAATGTGAGCGCCTTGCCAAAAATAATAATAAGAAAAGTATACAATTATTTTCTGCTATGAAAGCCACTATCACTATCATTTCATCCTTCCCCAGCCAAAATGAAAGCTTCCCTAATGGCTCAGAGTCTCTTTATGTTTGTGAATTGAACATGAATGTGAAAAGTAGGACGTCACCTCGCCTGTACTGAGTTAGAACTTTTAAAGGATGTAAACAAATTTATCACTTGAGCATGGCGGGCTGGCTCCAGAATGTGCTCCAGCCATATTTTCGATGGTGTGATTTCTGGTGTGATTCTAAATGTTACCAAGCCTTTATTTGTTAATAACAAATTTTCCTAAAAAGGGTCTGCCTTTTCATGTTTCATTAACATTAACCTACAATCACAAGCCACTGTTCTGGGCAGGAAGCACATTTCAGGGAAAAGTCACCGTCTGCTGGTAGCTGCGTTTGTGGCTGATTAAATCAAAAAGAATCAAAGTAATAAAACCTCAGAAATAAAGCCAACTAATTGCTGCACCCCCCTCCCCCTTACTGAATGCTATTTTGAGCTACAGAAGCAGAAAATTGTTTTAAGAATCAGATATTTTTAATGCATCACAAGAAAATATTCCCAAATGATTGCAGTATTGAACAGACTTTTTTTTTTAATCCAATTCCTTCTGGTTATGCTCCTCCTTTTCTCTTCTCCCCTCTGCTACTGTCTACCCTCCAGCCCCACAAGCCGGCTCCCAAGTATTTTCTGGGTAGATTTTTTTTTTTTTTTACATTATAGCTAATAGTATTCTTCCTTATTACCAGGATCAACTTCTTATAAATAGGACCAAACCAAAAGAAGGAAACTACTACATCCCTGACAGTCCAGCTTGCTGGCAATTTGAATTGAAGTTCTGTCAATTTGGATTGCAGCGAAGTATCAAAATGATATTTTTGATGCTGTTGTTATAATTGTAATTGGGAAGTGGCTATCAGATGGAGGCCAGAGAGGAATTCTGAGGGAACACCGGGACCAGAGCAGGGGCCTGCTGCCATTCACTGCACTCGCTCCCCCGCGCTCAGAATGCAGCCCTGACGGCTCCCTCGAAAACCCAGCCACAGATCATAAAGCTCCTAAGTGAGCTGGCCACCCGCTTTATGCTGAAAATTTGTGGGATGCCATTTTTTGCCTGGCAAAATTAGTAGGAATGCTTAACGTAATTAATTTTTATACTAAACACGTGTTGTTATTTTTTTAATGTACAATTACCAAACCATCGAAACCACAGTAGAGTACAATCAGATGTGCCTGAAAACACATAATTGACATGAAGGACGTGCAGGAAAATAACGTGAAAACATAAAATAAATGGTTATTGCTATTTAGAATCTGCATTTAAAGTGGAATTAATCATAATTATGCATTATTAGCTAATAATTGGGTGGAAGCATACAGGGCATATCTTGTTTATTGTTGTTGCTGCTGCTATTGTTACCGTTATTATTATTTTCTGTGGAAAATTTTACCAACCTGAGATTGTTTTGAAGAACTCCCAGTGATTACTCTGTGCATGCTGCCTCTAGACTGTTTTGCATTATTCTCTCACCACTGAGAAACACAGTCACCTCTGGGGAAGACCCCAGAAAATCCCAAACATCTCATAAAAACACACCAGCAGGTGTTACACACATTTCCTCATACAGAAGAGAGTTAACAGGGACAGAAAGTAAGAGGTATGGAGCCACCATGCAGCGTAAAAGCAGAACTGTGCTCAGTCATACCAACTCAAGCGTTACTCAGTGTATCATTTCTTCATATTCTCCCTCCTCCCTCTCTGTCTGTCTCACTGATACATTTATTCGATAACTATATCTGAGTACCTACTATGCATGAGACTCTATACACATATTATATATACATTTACCTGCATACTATGTAATTCGTGGATCTAGGATTATATATAATGTTAATAACCTATGACATCATCTCTATATTTCTAGTTCTATCTCTATTGCTATATCAATTTCCAGAAATGAAAGACAGATAAGACAAGATGGCTAGGTCTTTAATGACTGTGCAGTCAATCATAAGGTATAATGTGAATTGTATTTGTACAACTGAGGATCAAAAGACAAAAAGCTGTAGAATTCAGCATTTTCAAACTTGAGCCTTCAACACTCCAGCATGGCAGCCTCAAGCTACCCACATCGGTTCTTTTACTTTGGGGAATGTGTCAAGTGTCCTATGATCAAAGTCTCGAGCTATGAAACCATGAAGACTAAATGACAATGCATAAAACAGAAGCAGTGTCCTCAAAGTGTCAAAACAACCAGTTGGAAGGTGAAAAATTTGCTGACATTAGCCAGTTTTTCTGGCCTACATGAAGTAAAATAACTTGAATGATGAATTTTTTGTTTCTTTTCCCCATATTTTGGTGTCATATAAATTGTCAAAGGAACAAGACATAGAAAAGAAAATGACCAAAATGGTAAGGACAGGAAGAGACAAAAAGCAAAAAGAAAAACAAACTTGACAAATTAATCAAGTTTAGTTTATGTTATGTATATTTAACCAGTCACTTGATAAATCAGTAGCGATTTATTTCATTTATTTATTTGACAAATATTTCTTGAGTGCTTTGAGAAAGTGCTGTGCAATTTTTTCCAACTTTTTATTTACTTATTTATATATATTTACATCATTGTTCATTTTTTAACAATGCTTGGTTTCTTTTCTTAGGTGTAATCCCCATAGGATTTCCACCACCAATTCACCTGTGCACCGTCACCATGGTCCCCTGTGATCTCCCCTCCCTTTTTCCAATCTCTCTTCCTCCCACTCCCCTGCCTACTGTCTCTGGCTTATAGTTGTCTGTTTATTTCTCTTTTGTTAAGATTGGTCAGAAAAGACCTTCCTGAGAGGGGAATATTTGAGTAAAGACCATAGACTTACTTAGATTAAAACCTTAGTCAAGTCATCTAGGTGAGTGAACTCTTCTTTTCCTGTTTTTGGTTTTTTGGGGGGGGCAGAGATGATCAACTAATCCAGGAACCACTTAAAAATATAACCCTGGGAAATAATGCAAGGGATTCCAAGAAAAATGTTCATGAACTGAAGCTCCAGAGCAACAGGATGAGTAAAAGTTAACAAAATCTTTACAAAGGAAAGAAATACCTTTTCTCAGAATAATTCAAGCAATATTTCTCTCATTTGCTTAAACACAGATCAGTTTGTCTAAAGTCATGAAAACACAACATAAAGTAAATGAAGAGTTTAACTGTGATGGACTTTCCATATGGGGGATAAGACAAGACAGAGCAGATCCGTGAAGAGATGGTGGAGAATGTGACTTCAGTGGTGAAAAGCCAACCTAGCTGTTTGCATTTGTGGGAGCCACTTGTTTTGCAAGCAGAGACGCAAAAAAGAAGTGCAGTCTGCAGATTTCCTAAGTCATAAATTAGAACTTAGGGCCCAATAAAGCATTCTTTTTCTGATTTATGAATTCATTGATTTAAAAGGTGTTCAAAGTTACAAAATTTAAACCACTTTCTTAGAGACCTCCTTAAAAAGATAGTTTTAAATGACATTCGTGAAAATATAGTTACCTAACTAAAAATATACACTCCGCTGAAATACATGCCCACACACACATACCCAGGCATTGCATGTGGCCAGTGCACCCTCCTCCCCTATGAAGGCCACAGAAGAGACTTGAGGACAAATTTCTATCCCCAGAAACCCTAGACATGTAGGGGATAGAATCTCATTACCACCTGTTCCTGTTATCTTTAAGCCTTATTGAGACCTTCTCAGAACTGGAGCCAAAACTAGATTAAAATTGTGATGCTGGGCCCTCCCTGGTGGCACAGCAGGTTAAAGCACAGCACTGAAAATCTAAAGCCACTTCTGCATGAGTTTGATTCCCGCCTGCCCTGGAGGTGACCACATAGTATGGCAGACCTCTCCTGACCCGCCCGCTGTCCCCTCAGCAGTGTACTTCGTTGATCTGCCTGTTCTGTTCCCTACTCTGTCTCTGGTGAAGCCTCTCACCACCCCTGAGCCTCTGGCCTGTACCCCAGTTCTGTATGCACAAATAAATAAATCTTTAAAAAAAAAATTGTGATGCTTATCAAAGAGACAAAACTGGACTGAAACAAACCCTAGAAACAGATTGCAAGACTGAGGCTAGCAGAGGGAAGGGTGGGAGTAACAGGGGAGGGGTGCTCAATGAACCAGTGGAGAACTGGTTGTTGCTAGTTTCATGTGGGCATGGAGTGGTAATGTACATCTGAAGAGAGGTGATCCTATACTCCCTAAGTCATATACATTGTTGAAGTCAACAATGCCTAACACTATTTAAATAGAGTGTAATTTACAATAAAAATAAAACTATTTTAAAAACCTGTAATGTTTAGGAAGAGGATGACACATTGTACCTAACCCCCTCTATTTCACTTCTCTCTCCTTCCTTTCAGGGGTGTGATCAGATATCCACAGTGCCCTCTTTCTCTCCAACCTTCATCTACTCCTTCAGTGAGGATTTGTTATCAACCACTTACATTAGAAGGAACAAAAGTTTACCTGTAACTTCTAGGAAAAGTTTAAGACAAAGTCTCTTCTGTCATTGAAAAAAAAGAAAAAGAAAATCAGTGTCTCCCATGACAGGAGCTCCAGGTTCTATGTGGGTATTGTCCTGGGGGCTAGAAACCTTTGAAATATATTTCAATATTCCACTTGGGCACCCACCTCCAGATGAGCAGGAGTCTAATTAGCCTTTGGCAATGGAATGGAAATTTTCTCAAGATACATGAAAAGTAAAGATGGAAATGATTTGTGCAAAAGTACTTGTACTTTAACCAGGAATACTGTCCTCTTTATGATGTGAAAGACAAGCAGCACTAATTTGGCCAGGCTCAGAAAGAATATGCTCTCACCAGACTGAGAAAATAAACTCATTCTCTGCAGACCTGGGTTTTCATCCTTCCTGCACTCTAACCCCTCCGCCTCCTGTGGAGCTGAGATCCAAAAAAAAACCTACATGTGGTAAGTGGCTAAGATTTCCTCACCCAAACTCCCTCTGCCTCATGTGGGAGTTTAAGGGGTGGGGGCTGCTAGGATGACGAGCACAGCACTGGCCTGAGTCGCTCTCAAGTGAGAATCCATTCACCGCTGACACTAAAACGTGGCTTTATTCACTCAAGCACCTCGTGACTTTGAAACCTGATTTGATCAAAAATGTTAATTATGCTTCTCTTTAACATGATTTATAGGACATTAGTGACAGCGGGGGAGTGTTTACTCTGTGCAGGTAAGCCACTAGTCTAGGGGCTGGCTCTGATTTCCATGTAATTAGGAAAATTTGGCCCACCTAGAGGCCTAATAAGATTGCTGCTCCCTGTCCCTCCGCCAAACCCGGAACAAGCTACTAGCCAGCATATTTAGTCTCCAGTTTCCAATAACTTTTTTCTTATTATCAAATTTAAGGTAAACCCCCTCCCCCAAATCACATTATTAGGGATGTGTCATCTACAAAGGAGAGATGGGATTGGTCACAAGCCACTACAGGTCTCCTTTAATGAAAATCTAGCGCATAGTAACTTTCTGGAAGGACTGGGGAAGGGGGTGTGCTTTGGGTATAAGCTTTTTCATTTATTTATTTATTTGTGGAATAAGCTGGCCCCTATACACACAGCTTTTTCTTGCATATGAGTTTATGTGGTTATGTTTGTATATCCCTGCATGCTCTCTGAACACATCGTAGAGACACATTTGGAAAGCTTTCCTTGTTATTGTTGAAATCACTGAAAATTTAGAAAGGAAAGAAAACTTATTGAAGAGCCTAAGGATGCACTGCTGACAGACAATGAGCAAGAACCTGCGTTTCCATCTCTTCCTGTGACCATCACAGGTACAGTCACGAAATGTTACACACACGGCCTCTTTTTCCACCTAAGGCCACAGGTAACTGTGTTTAGCTATATCTCTTCTTCCTTCTGTGCAAGGCTCTTATAGAAATATGGCCTCTCAGAGCTCCTGCCAACCTAGATGTCTTGTGTTTGAAACATAGACATGGCTTCTAGGAAACCTACATGTGTTTTCTGTGTTGTTTCAGTAGGAAATGTCTACACAGCTTAAACAGGTAGGAGACTCTAAAGGGGAAAGGCTGTACCCATTTTAAGGATGTAAAGCAAAAGAGCTTTACAGCTATCCTGGAGAAAAGGAATAGGGATCACAAAGGAGAAATGGAAGTCTTGTGTTTTTGTTTGTTTGTTTGTTTGTTTTATTTTGTTTTGTTTTTTTAAATCAGAGCAGCTCTGTGTGAGGGTGCACTGAGCTCTGACATGAGAAATGTTTGGGTTTGTGTCGCCAGCAAGAGAAAATTCAGTTTGTGCCACAATATATATGGGGATGAGGAGAGTATTTTTTAAAATACAATAAAATGTTACCTCTGATTAGAAAAGAAAGATGAATCCTCCTGCTAAACCAGGTAACCCTAAAAGCGTGTTAACATGAAATACTAAATAAAATGCTACTCATCTATAATAAATCTTATTACACATTTTGGCAATTTTACTACTAACATAGTGAAGGTTTCAAGCAATGTTTGAAAATAGAAATCTTAAATTGAATCATTGTTGCATGAATATATGCAAAATATTCATTTCTAGCACTGTGAGGGTTGAGTGCTTTTAAATTGGAGAAATCACTCATGACTTCACCTTTTCATGCAAGATAAAGTTGTATGTGGTAACATCATTACAATGTCATGAAAGGAGTGGAAATCATACAACAGTTCTGCCTAAAGCTAATATACAAAAAAAAGGGCTTCAATATTTTTCAATATTGTTCAATATTTAAAGGTGCAGTGCAAGGCTTTAAATATATTTAAAAAAAATCATTAGGCTTTAGATGTCAGGGAGGCCTTTCCTGAGACTAATAAAATCATTGATGAGGTCTCTTTAATATTTAACGGAATTCATGTCTTAGGTAGTCTCCTATTTCTACCCCTGTCTCTGCAGATGGGACTAAATATGGATTGGGAGAGAAAAGGATTTATGAAGAGGTGATTATATATTTTCTTAAATATAACACTAAAATAAAACTATTTATTCAATGATACTGTCATAGCACGAAAAAAAGCATATGACATTTAAATAGGATTTTCCTACCAAGTTCTTTAATAGAAGATAGCTTCAAAAGTAGCTAACACATTTATGCACACCAACAATCAGGGAATTCAATCAGTGAAAACAAATGAGCAGATTTTCAAATGAGTTGTCGAACCATGAATCATCAATAGAGAGTTAGGAGGATTTTGAAAAACTGAAAGGTATTTTTTTTTTTTAACATTGAGAACAATAATTGCTGTTGCTCATGAAATCTCTTTGCTTTCTTTTCTATCCAGTGATAAAGAAAATTAGGAGGCAAAGTTCAGACTTAAAATTCTATGTTGTGTGTGTGTGTGTGTGTGTGTACACACACTCAGTAATATAAGCACAGCTCATTTAGTTATGTTATTTTTTTTTTTTTTTAGTTTCTCTGGGGGGATAGCATCCATTCTAAGGTAAAGTAAGGCATTCACAGGCTCAACTTTAAACCCTGTTTATGTGTGAAATTGATAGCTCCATTTCTGTTATCAAGTCACTAGTCCAGCACTTTAAAGTCATGGTCTGCAAAATAAAATTGTCTCCCTTTTGAATGTCAAACCCTAAAACCAAATATTCCCATTTATTAAAATAAAAATGTAAATTTATAAATTATCATCCTATTTTTATGTAAAAGCATTCTGGAAAGTACCACATACCATTGTCACATGGCAAACAGCCCTCCTCATCATTGGCTGTTGCTAGGCTACCAGGAAATGGAATGGACCATTGCCAATGATGAATTAACTGATGAGCCAGGATGACAGTAATCTTTGTCACTGGATGCAGTAGCTGTCTGAGCCCTGTCATTTTCTGCATTTCATGTTAAACAGATATACCTAGATTGTAAAACAATACAAAGAAGAATCTGAAAAGAAAGAAGTAAACTTTGACAATCAGAGTGCAGTAGCTTTATATACACACACACACACACACACACACACACACACGCGGCATATTACCTTCACTGAAGAATGCATACAACATTCATTAGCTGTTCTTTATTAAATTAAAACCTATGAGAAAATGAAACTTTGTTCTACATCAATAAAGCAGATTCAAAGAGATACCTACTGGGAAGTGCTCTATCTATATGGAGCCAAAACAGACAGCCGAACTGTGAAAAATTCACAAAATAATCCAAATGCTGAGTCCATCATCTTAGCCATCAGGATTAGCCATTATCTGCACATTTAAGAGTATCCTCATTTGGAAAATTATACAAAATAGACTGACTGACCAAATCTGGGTGTTTGGGCTTTGTAGACTTTATAGGCATAAGTAACTAGTTACTGAAATACTCAGCAAATAACATCATGTCTATACAGGACACAAGATTTCTCCATCTGAAACAAACTAATTCAATCAAATTGATTTTTCTCATGATTTTATCTAAAAGCATACTGAAGGGGTCAGTGATTTGTTCTACTAGTAGATTTGGCCTGAGGCCAGTCATGAAATCACACAAGGTAGTCAACAGGGACTTGGAAGTTCTGAGTAGGGGACTTCAAGGAAAGATGCAGGTAAAGGCAGATGCTCAGAGGTGGGGGCCTGGGCACAGTAGAAACCTACTTGTATAAAAGGAAGAAAATGAATTTCCAGACCCAATACAGGCCACAGGGTTGTCCAGTGAGCTCCCACTAGCCAGGACATTATACTGTAACATGCACAGCTTGACTCCAAAGCAATAAGACAGGGAAACAAGCAAATCTACCTTATCAGATGTTTTAAGAAATGAGAAAAAAAAAAATAAAGGAAAAAGACCTAGTGTGGCATCTTTGGGCCTTGCGGATGTTTAACAATAAACAGGAGAAGAAGAACAAGCATGAAGGGAACAACGGCATCAGGGGTTGAGTTGAAGGTGATGTCCTGTCCAACCATTTCTGTATCTAGTTTTCCCCCAAGTCATCCTGGGGACAAAGGTCCACATCTGGATCAACACTTGTGCTGATACCCCAGGCCCTTAAAAATTTTCAGGAATGGCATGCTACCAGCCACCTTCTGCCTGACTATAAAACACATACGCATTGCAAAAGGGATAAATTCTCTTAGGCAAAGTGAATGTGCAAAGTGCGTAGAGATTTGTATACAGGTGGATGTTTTTGTGAGCATGTGTGTGGATGTGTGGTATCAGTGACTTTAGGACAAAAGAACAGCCAATGAGACAGAAACTCTGGGGTCTTGTTAGTGCCTGTATTAGTGAGAAGATAAATGGCAGGGGGTTCTTTGGACCTAATACTTCATAGCATTCAAGGCCTGTTCTGCTGTTTTTTAACATGTGGATTTTGAAATGATAGATCATAACTATAGAACCAGTGCGTGTGGATGCGGATTGTGTGCACTTAATATTTCAGAGGAAGTGTATGCAGCCTAATCCAATCACTCTGAAAAATGTGGAAAATGGAAATGCATAAAGAAAGCTGCTGGCATAGAAAAGAATAAAGAAGAAATATTGATGAAGCTCTGAATGGATTAGGCAAAATATATTTGTGTAGCATTTGAATATATATGTATGTACATGTACATATTCTGATCTATGTATGTTTATATATTTAATATATCTGTATAAACAAACACTAGATAATCAATGTATTAAAACAACGCAAATCAGGTCAGATTCAAAAATTTCTTTCCTTTGAGTGAAAATTATTGCTTATCTTTCACTGTTTTTGCCCTCCCCTTTGTAAAGATATAGAGGTTTGTGGAATATTTTTTTTTGATTTTTTTTTATTAAAAAGTTTATTTTTACATCATTTTTCACATTTTTTTTTTCATCTCAATTGTAATCCCCACGGGTTTCCCATCACCAAATCACCCCTGTGCCACCACCATAGTCCCGTGCATACTTTAAAAGTATTAGTAAACATTGGAGAGGTAGCTGAGTTAATGGGTAAGTATTGAGTCTGGAGCAGGTCTGGTTACACAGGTATGAATTTCCACTCTGCCACTATTACCTCTTAATCTCAAGTAAGTCACTTCTCTTCTTCTTGTCTCTTTTATCTTGTACAATTCTTCATATGTAAAATAAGGAGAGGGAGGTAATACCATAGTACTTATTAAGCATGTTACTATTTATCTTTCAAACACTTAGAACAGTGCCTAAAACACAATCATCCCTACAGAGGTGTTCATTAACTAAATATACACATTAGAAAATGCTATCTAGAAAATGCTATCAATTGGGAATCTTCTGTCCTATAAAAAGGAACACATTTCATCTTGATGGTTTGATACTGGCAAGCTATTGACCCATAGCTCAGTGTGGATGTGGACTAATGTTTCATTTTCTCTCTAGGTAACTTAGTCCTATGAACCTAGAGAAGGATGGATGCACCCATTTGGATCTGCTTTCCTGACACCAAGATGCTCTCAACCACTTTTCTCCTAGAACAAATTACTAGTCACCTTGTCTACCCTTAGATTGCTGTTACAATCTAACATGTCATCCTCATCTTTTATCCCAGCCATACTGTTCAACAATAGCATTCATTCATTCAACAGTATTTATTGAGCATCTCAGATCACTAAACTGTGATGAAAATATTCAAAATCCCCTGTCCTTATGGAGTTTACACTCCACAAAAGAAAAAAAAAATGAGTGATCTCAATAAGTAAAATATCTGAACATTGTGTGTAATGAAACCAAGGACTAAAGAGGAAAAGCAGGCAAGAGAGTTAGGGTGTGTGTGGGTGCAGCAGGTTGTGATGGGCACTGGCTTGCTGTAGTTCAGTCTCCACAACCCACAGAAGAGGGCCTGTACTCAATGACCCTGTTTCTTTTTATGCTACAAGCTTTTACTCAAATGTTTCCACCAAAATTCTCCAGGTGCCAGAGTGCGACCTTGACTCTCCTCTGCCACAGGCCTCGCAGTCTTATTTGAAGAAAGAAAGATGGAAACACAGGTTTTGATACTCGCTTCCTCTCTGAAAGGTCAGACTCAGTTTCTCACACACTCTAATGGGGATAACTCCTTAAACACAGCATTGTGGGGGCAACTCTCGAGCAAAATGTATCTCTGTACCTCCAAATGTATCCCTGCACCTTTCCCCTAGGTCTCTCATGGCTCCTATTCTCAGCTGACCTAACTTGTTTTCTTCTGTGGCGCCCCTTTAAGAACTAAAGAAATCCTAAAAACAGTGAGTATTCCCAATCTGGAAGCAGTGTGTGCCTTCTCTTCCACTCTCCTTCTCCAAAGGATCATAAAAGCACTCCCAGTACTCCTCTCCACATTCTCCTCCTTGTGGATATCTTAAAGTTTTAGGTTTACAGAAAAGTTAAACAGAAGGTATGGAGATTCCCCCATATGCTTTCTCCCCCACACATGCAAAGCTTCCTCCATTATCAACATCCCCCATCACAAAGGTACATTTGTTCCAACTGATGAGCCCACACATCATCATCACCCATAGACCACAGTTTATATTAGAATCCACTCTTGGTATGTTACATATTTCAGGCTTGGCCATATGTACCATGATATGTGGCAATCATACAGTCTCACAAAGAGTAGTCTCATCACCCTAAAATCCTCTGTGTTCCCAATATCCATCCCCCCAATTCCTCCTAGGTTTTTCTTCACTTCTTGATATTTTTTCCCTTTATCATGAAAACTCCACAGTAATAAATGGCTTTGGAAGCATCATCTGTTTGATGCCCGAGGAAGAAAATTTGAGTATGACTGGAGGGAAATGATTACAAGGGGAAGACACCTAGATTATGTCCTTTAAATATGCACTTTACAATTGACTGGGTGGATTTATATGAAGAGATAAGATTGTGTTATGACTACACAGTCTGGATTCACATTGAGTTCAGCTATTAATCTAGTCCTTTCATGCTCCGTGACTCTAGGAAAGTTACTTAACCTCTCTGAACTTCGATTTAGTCATCAATAAAATTGGGGAAAAGAAATACTTAACTGTAAAAGCGGTTTTTAGAATTAACTTAGATGACCCAGATGAAACATTTAGAACAGTGACTAGTATAGTTCTTACTTGAAAATGTTGTTTTGTTATTGTTTACATGGTCCTGAGAAGAGCAGGGACTCAGGGCCAGCAGTCTCTTTTGTCCATTCACAACAAGGCTTCAAACAAAAGGAAATGGAAGTTAGTGGCTCTTTTGAGTGATTCTGTTGTACGATTACATTCAAGTTTGGGTTCATTAGATTTTTATATTTTACTTAGTGGAGCCATTTGAGAGTGTGCATGAAAATCTCTCAGCATCACCTCAGGGTTAAATACGTTAGAGAGGCTAAGAATTGAAGTAGTAGGGACAAAATTTAATGCTCTTCGACACTTTTCAGAAGATGCAGAATACACAAAAGTGTTTTTGTTAGAACTCTTCTTTCAGCATAACTAAAACACTGCAAGCTTCTATAGGCATGTCTGTCTCCAACTGGATGGTAAAGCACTTCGGGACAAAAATCTTCCCTTCATAGGGCCTCCCTAGTGGCGCAAAGGTATAAGTCACAGCACCATGAAGCTATCCAAAGTCACTGCAGCATGAGTTCAATCCCTGGCCAGGGAGCTGCCCACGTGGTACAGCAGACCTCTGCCTCACCTGCTGCTCCTGCTTAGCAGTATATTTCAGTAGATCTGCCTGCTCTGCTCTCTACCCTGTATCTGGTGAATCCTCTCACTCCCTGCACCTCTGGTCTATACCTCAGTTCTTGTATGCATAAATTAAAAAATCTTCAAAAAAAAAAAGAAGACATCTTCCCTTCTTAAAACCTTAACCATACACTTCCAGGCCAGCAACCTGTGCAAAAAGTGCTATTTTGAAAAGAAAATATGCAAATAGGATATTAGAAGTGGGATCACCTTTCTAACTTGGTAGGTCCTATCAGCCATACTATGACTGTGTAACACTTATGCTTAGAACATTTGCATGATAGGAAGAAATTTGATATCTCAGTCTGTTCAAATACAAATGTTTTCATTTTATCTAAGTGGGTTGACTGCACTGGAACAACTCAAGTCTGGGAAAACAGCAATTGAACTGAGTGAAGTGATTATGGCTGTCCAGTCCATAATGGTTCTGCCATGAGGAAAAGGAGCTCCCATACATGGAGAGTGTGTCCAAATAGAACCTTCCACAGGAATTGATTATGATTTTGCCCTTCCTCAATAAATCACAGAAATCTACTTACCTCATGCACCCAGCCAATTATAAAGTGGATATCTGAAGGACATGATTGAGGTATCCTCCCTCATGATCACTACCCTCTAGTCATACTCAAATTCTCTTCCTCAGGCCTCAAACAGATAATGCTTCCTAAACCATCTACTATTGTGGAGTTCTGATCTATTTCTTAGAAACTCTGATTCTGATATACAAGTAGCCTGGCAGAACATCTGAATAGCTAACTGAACCATTCAGGGGTCTTGGAGACTTCTGGGGTCCTGTGCACAGACCTAGTGGTAGCAATAGGAACATGAAAATAACACAGATTACAGGGGAGAAAAAGCTCAGGGGTGGTGAGTGGGGGAGAACATGTGATATGATTCAACTTGTTTTTTTCTCTGGATTCCAACAAATGGGTTTGTATGTGGAACTAGAAATTAAACTTCTGAAGAAACATTCTTGGTAACAAAACCACATCACTGTACAAGTTGATTTTCCTTCTCCACAGAAAATCCTCACCATAGTTAACTTTAAAAATCAAAACTCTCTCCCCCCAACCCATTTCTTAGGAGACCTGCTCTGGGCCCTTACAGATCCTGAAAATAACAGCTCAGTATGGCACAACCTCTTTCCAGCCAGTCACCAAACACAACTTTTAGACCGGGAGGCATGTAACCCAGGCAACTGAAAGATTCCCAGTAATCTGTAATAAAGAAACTAGGATCTGCATGTTACTTTAATGTTAGAAAGATGAGTTGAATGCTCATGTAGGTTTGTAGATTAAAGTCACCATTTGAAGGCAGCCATGATGGGTCATGTGGAAGCATAGAGCTAAATAGAAACCACTCTTTAGAGATGAAAATAAAGCACAGAAACCAAAAGAAGCAGAAGCAGAGAGGAGAAATGATAGTGTGAGAGATAGGAATGAGTAGCAGCCCACGTCTACTCTCATAGCTCTGTTAGTACATTTGGATTTCCTCAGATACCCATGAAACCTTTACAAAAATAACTACTGTTTTTAAAAGTTTATATAAGCAGGTTTTCTTCCTTATTCCAAATAGTTCCTAGAGCAAATGATAAACAGTGTGAACTCACCAAGGTGGCACAGACTCTTCAATAGACTGTTGTGATTCAAAGGAATGTTCACCACTACATAAGAATTTCATTGCATAAGTGCTGGGTTAGTATAAACAACTCAGGAGTTTGGAAGATGAAGGAGTTGCAATATTGAGAAAATTAAATGGTTATCTGTGAGTTAGGTATTGAACAGCTCAGAGGAAAGGGCTATTCTCCTCCCAGTATTGTTGTGTGAGAAGTTAGCAAGCATGTCAATACACTTAGGTACCACAGTGATGAGCACTAAGTCAACCCAAAGAGGGAGGGAGATAAAAATCACTGAGAATGATGAATGCTAATTGCTATCTTCATTTGTAGCACAATTGGCTTTAGAGAACAAAGTTAAGCATCCTCTGGTCCCTGGAGACAATCCCTCTGGATTGGGATTTAAAGAATTTTACAAAGGCCTTTACTCAAAAAAAAAAAAAAAAATAGAAGAAGGAGCAACATGGCCTTGCCTATCATTAAGAATCTCCTTCTCATTTACTAATCATCCCATCAAAAAACAGATGGGTATTCTGACATGTGTGGGCATAATTAATGGATATGCATGTATGAGTATCCATAAGTGAATATGGTATGGATTTAATTGTCAACATTCATTGAACAAACATTTAGAGTATGAGAGATTTGATTTTCAGTCCTGCCACTTTATTAACCATATGACTTGGTTAAATCTTAGATTTCACATTAGTAAAAAGGTAGTGATACCCACTTTGCTGGCTGGTATGAGACTCAAATAACATTTGTAAATAATAGTATATGGTAAATATTAAAAAGTACATACACTATGGAATTCTACTCCACACCCAGTACTTTCACAGGTAAACCATTGATGAAACACTGCAACCACTTTAATTACTATGCATAGTAGAATGCACAATTAAAAAAAAAATCTTCCTCAAGTGATTGCATGTCTGATTCTATCATATTTACTGATACCTATAAAAAACAAACCTAGCCTATCAGAGCCTGAAAGAAGCATGTTTTGCCATCATGTGGTCTGCTAGACAGTAGCCTGGCCCATTACAAAATTTACATGGTTTTGACTATCACAAGCCTAATTATTAACTTTCTTGTACTAAAAACGATAACCAAACTAGCACTTAACCTACTTTAGGTCACACCCAAATAGTGTTTTCCCACCCACTTCAGGGCCCTTTCTTTAAAAACCACCTTTTGACATGAGACTAGACTAGAGACATCATTTCCACACTGTTTTCCCTATTCCATCTCAACCCTACTCTCAACCACCAGCTGTTTTCCACTTTTACTCTCTCCAAAACTATATGAAAGCGTGAATAATAAGATTGACCCTTCTTGAAAAACCAGACATCCTTTAAAAAACTAGGAAGCACTTTTCATCGATAATTCAGGAAGCAGTAACTCAGTCAGTTTCCCATTAGCTCTCCTTCTGGTCAAGCAAGAGGAACCCTCATGCCTTCTCCCCAGCCCCACCTGCCACCCCACTCTCTTCAAAGACTGAACCTGAGATCATTCCCCAAAGATCTTTCTTCCTAACAAAGAAGGAAGTTTCTCTCTGACAGCAGACCAGAATGTCAGTGAAAGAATCCAACAAGGTGTAGGTGGCTGTCTAGCAGAGGTTTAAAGGAGAACAGCTTTGTGCTGGGCACAGGTCAGGGGAACTTTGGTTTGGAGAACAGGTGGGCTACCTGACAAGCAGCAGGCAGCCACGCTTCTGACTACTGCCATTTTAAATCAGGATGTTTGGCAAATCATTAGTGTCTGCTACTTATTAAACAGAGGAAAGTTCAAAAGCACATGCATGTTTTTCTCCCAGCTTCCCAGGTGGTAGCTGTTTCAAGCAGCAACCTTTTCACTTGGTGCAGCGAGACTTGTAAACTTCCTGTGGCTGAAACTGTTTTTTCTAATCGGGTCCCCACAAGAGTAGCAAGCCCTACTAGGAATGTCTCTCTGTGAAGCTGCCATTACCTCTCCCTGCAAGTTTATTGTTGAAATTACTGAGATGTACACAAACGACTGCATTTGCAGGTGAAATTTGGTGGAAAAATAAAGATATAATAGGATTCTTTCTTAAATAATTTCCTGGTGTGATGTCTGTCTGAAAAATGAAGTGAAATTATATGATGTCAAAAAATCATGTTTCAAAATGATTGACAACATGTGAATGTTTTGTATTGTGAAATGAGGTGGAAAATTTTAATTGCATGATGGGAGGACATAATATTTATTAGAACCTTGTAACTACAGAGGATTGCAATGAAGAGGACACAATTTTAAATTTGGCGTTAATACGTCAAGTCTAAATCTTAAATGAACATGCAGGAGTAAAATTCTTTATCAAAGCCTTTTCTTGGAATGTATGATTAAGTTTTCAGATTCTAATAACTAAACAGGTTCGTTTCATGTGGGGAACATACCCACACCCTGACACAGAGGCTGGCTAGTCTGCATTCCTGTTCAATTCTGAACACTATTACCTCACCATACATGCCTGGGGCACAGAGAGATCAAGTTCATTCCTGGACATGGCTCACGTGAGGTGGTCATTCAGGTGTAGATTCAGGATTTGTAAGAATACAGCAAATGGGGGCAAAACTGGAATTAAGCATGAAGGTAAGAAGAAGATACAGAAAGATTTGTATATATACTTACACAAACATGTGTACACATATGTGTGTACAAAAACATATGTAAAGGTGTGTGTGTGTATATATAAAGGGTATGTGTGTATATAGGTGTGTGAAAATAGATGTATAATATACATATATATATATATATATATATACATCTTTACATAAATACACACCTTTATGCATAGACATATATACCTTTATACATATACACCTCTGTGTGTGTGTGTGTATATGTATGTGTGTCTGTGTGTATAAACTGGCAAAGCAAAAATCTAGAGGCAAATTGCCTTTAATTCAACCTTACATGCAAATGACTCAGCTAAGGATGGCAAATGGCATCCATACATGTTGGTCTACTTGCCAGCTTCTAAGAAAATGGGCACATTAAAAAATGCTAAGAGTGGTCTCTTTTAAGAGATAGCTCTACAGCCCTCAAAACCTTGATAATGAAAGAAAAAGGGTTCCATTTCCCTGCAGGAAGTGCTAACACTGTGACGCGAGACCCAGTCTCCTGTCTGACTCTCCAGAAGTCACTAGCTTTATTGACCAGATTAGAGACTACAGGCATACTGCCTCTCATTCTGCCCACCCAAACTCTAGCACTGAAGGTGGAGGGGTTCTGTTCTTTTCCTTTTTTTTTCAAAGAGGGGGGCATTGGCAGTGGCAACTAAAACTGCCAGCATTATTATTATTAACAAAAGAAAAGCAAAGAAAAATGGTTCTGTTGTTAAGCAGAATGGTATAGAAGCCTCTCTCCCCCACCTTGATCTCACTCTCTCTCAGGTTGATCCTGGTGCTTCACATAAATATGGCAAGGACATAAATCACCAAGTTGAAAATCCTAGAGGGTCAGTGAATGGGTCTATAACTAGTGGAGCAGAGAGGTCAGAAATTAAAATGGTTAGCAATGAGCAATAAGAAATCTGAGCAAGGCTTAAAAAGGGCTTGGAAATGGATACTTTATGGCATCTTTCTTGCAGAACTGAAGAGATGAACTGGGAGTAAAAGAACAAAGGTTGGCCAAGAAAATAGGAATTCACTATCTTGTTATCAATTTCTCTCTCATACACCTATGTTTTGTTTTTTACTTATCCTGCTGTCACAGGCACTTGAAAGCAGACATCTAATAGTATGTACACACATATACCCCTTCTTTTAAAACGCCTTTGCTTTCCTGCATATGATTAGATAATGAAAAGTTTCTATAGGAAAACTCTTAATAATATATTTTAACATGGCCTCTACATTCACTTGTTAGCCAAAGCAACCTTCCTTTCCTGGTAGTAAGAACAATTGTTCCCCAAAGTAACACCTCGTTTTCCATATATAGTGCAAGACCCAAGTTATTTAAAATGCATTGTTCCTTTCCCAGAGAACAGAGATTAAACAGTAAGAATTCAAAACTTCAGAGATTTCTCAATTGCAAGTCACTGAAGACTTATGTTCCACCTGCTCATATTGTTTGTTGCATTCTGATCAGAGAGGGAATTTGTGTCTCTGAACCAACAAATATAAAGTGCACGAGAACATCACAAAGTAATTACGAGTTTATGACATCATCTTAATATTACAAGGGAGAGAATGAAAGACCCAAGAGAAACGTGTGGTTTCCCTTTTGGGAAAACATTAATGGATGCTTACAATCTGTTTTCTTTTGTTTGGATGTTACAACCAATAATACACTTTTATGTCTATAAATAAAGACTAAAGTTGAATAAATCCAACAAACCCCTGAGCCTGCAGCTTGGAATCTTGATTCACATTCAAGGCCAAGATTTATGAGTCACTTGCAGAGAATAAGTTGAAGTTGCAAGATTTGGGGGGATATTATTCCACATGGCGATTATTTGGGGGAGTGATTATGCATGCACACCTGATCACAGTGTCACCTGTTCCAGCTCGTCCGACATGATAAAACATGGCAATTTTCTCAATTTCCTTTTGCTTGCACAACAGAAACTGATACACACAACCTCACACCATTCATTCTTAAATGTGCTTCCTTGTCAGAGGCATCTCTCCCTTCCCACTTTAGCTCTGACTTCTGGAGGCGGTGTGCAATGATTTATGTAAATGCCTTGATGACTGTAAAGGGAAATGAAGAACACCAACACTAATGACCAACAGTAGAAAACAACAGCTTTTCGGAAAGACATTACACACAGGATGGGTTTCACACTTGAAGGGCATTCACCCCCCACCCTCCACACACTCACTTTAAAGCTTTTGATTATGTGGGAGCTACTGGGAGAGACCTTCTGGACCTTTCAATCCTAATTCTGAGCAGAGTGGACTTGCTTTCCTTGCAAGGCGCTCCCTAACTTTTTAGCTCCCCTTAAACACTCACAGGGGTGGGTGGGGGTCCCTGCCACTTCCCCAGGCACTTCACTTTGATGCCTAATTGCCCTTACTGGGGAGAAATTTTTCCTAATGTCTTCTAGCAGACATTTTCCCCTTTCCTCAGTTTCAAACCGTTACTTCTTATTACATCATTCTCAACCACTGCGAGCAAACCCTTTCTTTCCTTAAAATTATTATTGCTCAAATATTTGTAGACAGTTAGCATAGGCTTCCATCTCTCCAGCTCCTTTTCCTGAAAGCTTTAAATGTTATGTTCCTTTAACCTTTCTTTATAGGTCATCTCTTCTAATCCTTTTATCTTTTTTGTCACCCTTCTCTGAGTTCGCTCTAATTTACAGTATTGATGTTCTCTTTATAATGAGGTGCCCCAAACAGTATGCCGTGCTCTATAAGTGGCTGCCAGGAGAAGCACGATTACAGGAACTCCATTTTCCTATAAGCAATACCCCCCCCATATGCTGGGTGCCTCAGTAGAGCATTTGTCTTTTTCACAGCTGCACCACATTATCTAAATACACTATCAGTCCCAATTCCTTCTCCCATTTGTCTCTTGAAGACATATTCACCTAATCTAGTGTTTTATTTTTTTTTTCCTCCCTGCCCCAGTTCCCCAACCAGGATTATTCACAACTTGAATCCAAGACTCCTTGGTCAATTAAGAGAAAGCTCTAATTCCTTCAGTTATCAAGGCTCTCTTCTATAATAAACTAGACATAGGTAATCGTTAGCTGTGACCCTTTTATTTACAATATCATCTGATTGGGTTTATTTTTACAGCATTGTTGGAGATTAAGAGCAAAGCTTCTGTCTTCATCACATTGGTTTTAGTGTGGGTTAGGACCTTTGGTGCCCCACTTCATTTCCTGAGACCCAAGCAATGAGCACAGAATCATTTCTAGTAAGTTCTGACTCTGATTAAAAAACAATCTTTATGAAATAGAAGCTAATAAAATTGCTTTCCTAATTACCCTGAGCTAGTTCATTTCCCAGCAAATATAATAAAATAGAGTTACTTGGCTCCGATTCACAAAATCTGAACCCAAGCTCATTATTAAGGCATTTAGCAGGGAAAAAAAAAAAAAAAAAAAAGCATGTGTGCATAAGATGCTGTCCCATCAAGCAGAATGCAAGAAACCTTTTGAAGTTTAGACCTTTGAAGTTTGAAGTTATTGCTGCATTTTTTTAAACGCAGGTATTTCTGCTAGGGAAAACATATACATTGGAGTCATTTATATTAATCGAATAGAGTACCTATACCAGTGTAATCTTTGCAGGAGGTTTTTTCTGTTGAAAACAGCAAATCGTTATTTAAGAAAAATATTTAGATCCTTTGCATTGTACTTGCTAATCTGCAGGGCTCTCCTATAAGGCAGCAAGCCTTTTACGAAACAGACCAGAGTAACTCATGTCCCAAGGCTATTTCTGCCATGACTTATGCCACTCACAAATCTCTTTCATCTATTTAAAGCGTGAGATTCTGATGACTATAAATGTATGAAAATGTTTAGGGATTGTTTTATTTTCCTCTAAATGTCCTATCATTCATTAACACAGACATGATTTGCTAATATTTCTAATGCATGCATGAATACTCCACTAACGGCAGTTTAAAATGCTCCTTTCGGGGGTGGGGGGGGGAAATACAATTACAAAAATTAAGAGAGCCTTAAAGAAGAGCATGTCTATTAACTAAGGGGATATATTTACACGGTAGAATCAGGTAGGCCAAAGAATGAAATCTCTTCTCCGTTCCGTAATCTGGCACGCTGGTTTTATGTGCCTTCGCCCACAGAGCTCAGGGTAACTGCAACACTAACATAAAGATAGTCATGACTGACTCACAGAGGAGCACTAAGCCCAGCCCCGATGGCCAGTAATGGGGATGCTGAAGTCTTTTCTCTTCTGCGGGAATTTGCTGGAACCACTCCCTTAGAGTTTAGGCTTGAAAACCTGAAATGGGGAAAGAAATTATCTCTGTCTCCTACCAGGGAGTGCAGCTCTTCTTGGGAAAATTTGTGAAATTCCACCCCCTGGGCAAAAACCATGGCTTTTTGTCAATATGCCCCGGGTGGAAATCTGACATTTCCATAATGATATGACAGATTTCCATCTGGGAAAACTGCCTTCTGTTTTCACAATGAATTTGAAGCAAGAATGAAAAATCTTTCACTTTGTCTATAAAACTATTGAAAAGAAAAAAAAAATCTGCACTTTTCCTGCCTTGAAATATTGGAGTGGGTATTAAATGAGAAAAATCTGTAACTATTTTGAGTTCAATCAAATCATCAGCAGTACTTAGAAAGAAAGAAAAGAAAGGAACTATGTGGAGAATAAATCCTTCCGGACAAATTTGTTACTGTTTTTTGATAGTTACTACCAGATGAAAGGAATGTCTCTCTAGCAGTAAGTGAATGTGCGTCGATGGTATACAGCTGGAATTCAAGAAAAGATTGACAGAGGGCATCCGTATGTCTATTTTATTAAACCGGTTCTAATTGATTTCGATGGGAATATTGTCACATGGATTGAAAATTTGCTGAAAGATGATAAACAAAGAATAGCAATGAATGAAAAGCAAAGGGGATGACATCTGGGTTAATGTGAGTTTTGATCTCATTTCTCGTTTTTAGAAATGCAACAGGAGAGAAGCCACCTAGGCAAAAATGGAATATGCAAATCTACAACATGAATGGTGTTGCAGCTACCAATGAGAACTGAGAAATGGAATTTCCTTAGAGATGGGAGGTACAGGTCTGTAGAGGGAGGGGAATGGAAACCCAAGGGGGACCTGGAAAAGCTGGAGCCAGGGCCTTTAGGGGGGACCCGTGAGCTATACAGAATGAATGAGCAGTTCACTGGGTTTTGAAGACAGATCTAGTCTCGATAGTCTGAATGTTGTGCCTGGGCAGAGGACTGGGCAGCTTCCTGAACTTGTGAAATCCCTAGGGAAAACCAGGGGATGGAGGGTGAGTTGGATTTTCATTTTCCTGTGCAAAGTTAATTATCCCAGACTCTCTGAGAAAAACAGACTATTTTCCTTAATGCCTTAAGAAAAACAAACCTGGCATTTTTGTCTTACTACCCGAGAAAGGTATGAGCTGCTGTTGTCACTTTTTGTTGTTAGCGAGGAATGTGGCTGTTTTTAGGGGGATCTGTAGAGTAAGACCATCCTGTAAGTTTGAAGGCCACCAACCAACGAAAGGTAACACAAAAGGGAAGGAGGATCGGAGAGGGGTTTTCAGAAGGAATCGGAGGTGAAAGGAAGGGAGGAAGTGATTTGCTCGAGAAAGGAAAGTGTGTCCTGATGATTAACACCAGGTCGACGTGCTGAGAGAAAAACGACACAGACACAGCAAACGTGTGGCATCCGGTTTGCCGGCACATCCTAATGAGCACGATGGTCAAATGCCCTGGGTTTGCCATATGCTGTGGCCATATGCATATCTGGTGAACCAGATGCCCTGCTTTTTTCCCCCATATTGTACCATTTTTCTCACAGCATAAAGACATGGCTTAAGTGAGAAACAGGAGGGGGCAGGAGGTAGGTAATGGTAGCTTGTTTTTCCAAAAGATGGTAGGACAGAAAACACCAGCAAATACACCCATATCTTAATCCCATTTTCAAATATTTAATGAGCACCTACTAGGTTCAGGGGTAGTAACATCAGGGGTGATAAACCTTTCCTGAGTTTATTAAGGAGAGGCTAGATTTGTGCAGCTGCACAATTTCTTTCCAGAAGCCCTCAAGGCATTCAGGATGAGCTCTAATACAGTCTGCCATTTCTGCCACGCACACGCGCTCATGGATCAATAGGCCACTTACACATGGCAATTGTTCAAGCTGTTCCCCCTACCTAGAAGGCTCCTTTTCTGCCCCAGTTTCCACTTATTCTTCATGCCCACTTACTCTGTCATGTGTTGGGTTATTTTGGGATGCATTCTGAACTAACACACTCTAGACCCTAGGATAGTCACCATGAGCAAAATGGACACAGTCTCTACTTGCATGAAACTCACCATCTACTGGTTCAGATATAACTCAAATAAGAAAAAATTTACAATGACAACCAGGGACAAAGTACTGAAAGCTAGGAAAGTGTAAAACAGGGACCACACTAGCCCACTGTTATGAGATGTCCCATGAGACATTTCTGATTCTCCAAGTTGAGTATATGTCTTCATTCTCTCTCTCCCCCTGGCCCCAACACACTGAGAAACCCTTGCCAAAGTTCATGATACATCTAAATATGCCTGACTTTCTTAATCTTTGCTAGCACAATTTGCATTCTTAACAGTGCTTCACCAACTCAATAATGAATACCTGAATTGGCACCTCCATGACTCATCAAATCAGAAAAAAAAAAAATAGGAATAATATAAAACACTGGCCAACCTCCAAATCCTTATGGTGAAAGTGTGCTATACCTCAGGCTCACACGGCTACCACAGCACTGACCACAAGTTCCTAATTGTCCTCCACATCTTCTGAGCTCCTGGATTGCAGGAACCAGGTCTTCAGAAAGGGAGTCAGATTGGAGCTGTGTTTAGAGAAAAGAAAAAAAAAAAAAAAGCATTAGCCTAATGCAATTTCTTGCATTTAGTAGATTTTTAACACGTGTCTGGGAAACAAGTACATGAACACATAAATGAAATAATTTTCACCCTCCATTAGGTGCCAGTCTGAATGCTTGCATCGTGCCTTCTGCCTCTCTATACATTTCTCTACTGTTGGACACATAACAGGCACTCGATCATGATGCACTAATTTACAGGTCAAGGCTGGCCCTCAGCCATGCACCAATGCAGGACACACAATTCTCACTGCAGTGTGGATGATGCTCCGTGTACACAGACGTTTGCCTCAAACCTCTCCTCCACAGGAAAGAATGTTAAATTCAGAGGGGCCAAGGGATCCACCCCAAATTGCACAGCAAGCTCAAGGCAGAAATTGAGGTCTGTTTCTGACTCCTGGGCCACACCATCTAGTCTTCTTGCATGTTTAAAAGGTAAACTGAGCTTAAAATAATTGATTTCTAGCATCTTTTGACTCCCTTGAAGGGAGTCCAGTAACTCTGGAGAACAACACAGCAAAACTTGTTTTAATACTTGAGTGCTTTTCTGCTGTGAACCACAGTCAAAATGCTTATCAATCAGTCCCTTCCATATGGCAACTGTCCCAAGACCAACAGTAAAAAGCCTGATCTTCCTTCAGCCCAGAGAGCTCACTCAAATACAGCCCAGATATCTTGTTTGACTTTGTTCATCCCCATTACGGACTCAGCAGAAAGGTGGGCCTGCACACAGGTTGTTCAGTGAGGCCCCATCAGCTCTCCATTGAAGCCTTGGGATCCTAGATAATGACCTTTTGGGGCATTTCCTATGCAGGTATGCAAGAGAAATAATAGCGGAGCCTCAAAGCACTCACAATGAGTCTATTGCAGAGTAGTACACTTTGTATAATACAGGACTGTTCTTTAATAATATTAAGGAAACTAATATAAACAACCCTATCAACCATGATGTTAAATCCCATATGGGATATTTCCATTGTCACTGAATGCTGGGTAGCACCCAGACCAGTCCCTGAAGCCCAAGTGAAGAAAGGCCCAGGGTCCCAGAGTCTCACGTACCAGCACCCCACCCACAAGAGAGGCAGCCTTAATGAACAGGACTCTACAGATCAGGCCTCGGCCCATCCCATGGCAGCTTCTAAAATGAGTCTTCTATGTATTTTTTCTTTAGGAACTTGCAAAAGGTAAAAGAAACTATATTTGATTTTCTGAAAATGGGTCATTTCTCAATTTAGAAAATTCACTCAGTATTTTCCTGTTCTGGCTATCTAGTATAGAGTTGGGTGAGGGGAGTGTCAAAAGAAATATTATGTCATAAGTTTAAAAGCATATTTAAATTATTCTCTTTTTAGGTCCTTACCAATGTAGCTGGTTCCCAAACACTTTCATTTGGCTTCTTAATTGAACATTTTATGGAGGAAGGAAGGAGGTTATACATTCATGATACCTATGGAGAAATATCTAACTGGCCAATAATATCAAAATAGGACTGGAACCAGGAGAGAATCTCTTACCCTTATAATTTTACTGTTCTACTGTGCTGTACATTGGGGGGTGAGAGAGAGAAAAAGGGGTGCACCAGCAAAGTAAACTAAAGAATTGAGGCAAGCAGTGTGATAATGAAGTTCAAGAAAAATTGGGTGACCTGATTTTGCAGACTGGAAGTCTAATAAGCACCCTTCCCTGCTAATGGTCTATTCTCCAGGCCCTTGTCAACTTAGGGTTTCCTAAGTCACATTTCTTCAGGCAGAGATTTTAGCTTTGGATTGGGTGTTAACAGTGTAGTAACTGCAGGCACAGTGGAGAAGCAGAAAGGAATGTCTTTGCTGCCACTGGAAGAGCCAAGAATCTAACAGCCATAAATAGAGTATGTCTAATGTGGAGAGAGACAAATGGCCGGCTGTAACCATGTTGCCTGTCAGTGGCCAGGCCTAGAAACAGCATTGGACCAAATGCAACATGTGAGTGAAGTGCCATCATTTGGAGTAAAAAGTACAACAGTCAGGGTCCCAGCAAGAAACAGAGTTGCCTCCAGATGGTTCTAATAAAAAGATTTTAATGAAAGAGCTACTGGTAGAGGAGTGAGCAGGATTCCAGACAGAACCAGGAAGGAGGAACAAAAATGAAGAAGGGGGAGCAGGGTTCAGCTGCCACCAGATGTACTCCATCTAGATGGCTACGGGTGTCATACCCACCTTTTTTCCCTTCTCCCCCAGCCATGCCAAAATCTTCCAGTAGTTAAATCCAACCAAGAGCCAAGTCAGCCTTCTGAGCCATAGAGCAGGACATAGAGGATGTACAATGAATTTGGAGTTAGAAAGCGAATGGAGGGTAAATAGCACCCTCAGTAACATTCTTTAGAACATCACACATGAAGCTATAGCTGATGCTGATCCTCCAACTACCTGCGGCACATGGCAGTCATGCCTGCCTATTCTGTCATATGGCCCTACAACTCTCAGGCAGCATCATCATTCTCCTCTGAATAAGCTTCTCTCTGAACTTTCACCTCCCTTCAGCCCCTTTCTCAAAAACAAGTATTTGTTAAGGAAAGCAGTCCTGACTTTTTATTGTCCTTCCCTAGATCTCAATTCTTCTTTCTACTACCACAACCCCTAGAAACCCCTACAAACATGTAGTACCTGCTATGGTGGTTGCTAATTAGTTGATCTGTATTCTTCCATTCAACAAATTAGCAGTTGTGGAGCCATATTATATGCCAGGCACTATATTTTATGCTGAAGATACAATGGTGCTCCTGCTCCCTGAAGTTTTTGGTTTAGTAATCACAAAAAATACAGAAGCAACTTTGTAAAGTACAATGACTAAAGAGTGTGATGTTGTGTTGAGAATGTATGGAAAACAGATCTAGTCTATAATTTATGAATGAATTTCCTAGATTAATGCCTAAGTTGAATAAGTTGGAAATCTAAATAGTGACTACCAGGCAAAACAAAAGTTGAGGAGGAAGTGGAAAGCTGGGCTTTCAGTGAAAAATAGTCTGTGCAAAGGTCCTGAGGCAGGCAGATTTGTGCTACTGTCTGGTGAGCTGACGGATGATCCATGTGATGGGGCACGGGCAGCTGGACAGAGAAGCTGAAGCCTTACTGTCTAATACCTCTCTGACTACATTTGAACAAGATCCAGAAACTCAAAATAGTTTTGCTAAGAATAAGCACAGATTTCAGTCTTTTTTCATACATGTTTTAGCACTGAAGCCTTATAAAGATCATATTAGTTCCCCTTTCTCCAGAGCAAATATCAAAGTGGCAGGTCTCTGAGCTATAATATTCTGATAGCATCTCATATTACCTGATTATTCAAAGAATTTGGAGGTAAAGAAATGAAGTTGTTTTAAAGAGCCATTAAAAATGGAATGTTATTGTTTTTTTCTTGTCTAAATTTTGTTTCCTTGTGGGCTCCTTTGGTTAGTTTACTTTGGGGTTTCTTTCTGCAATTACCATTTAACAAGTTTTGTGATTGAGGTGGGGAGTGAGGTGTGTAGACTTGTAAAAAGTGGCAGGTACACACAAGAAGAAAGAAGAAGAGTGGGAAATGATCCCATCTTGCTGATGGCTTTGTTTTCCTTGAACGTCAAAGAGCACAGTCAAGTTCTCAAGCCTAAGCTGTTTATTACCTTGTGCGCCCCCTGCTGGTGCCAGGCTCACAGCACCAAGGTGTTTATAGAGGTAAAGCCTCCCAGAATTCTATCCACACCTCTGTTACTTCTGTCACTACCCCAACGCACAACTCCAACACCCATTTCTCCAGTAGTGGAATTCTTCCTTTCTCAATGCCACTTGAGGAAACACTTTATTGCAAATCCTCTTACTTTATACTCTTTTGCTATCAATAATCACTCTCTTGGACCATTCCACCATTTCTCTAGGTCTCTGATGACTCAGACTTCTTCTGAACTCTTGAAATTGAAATTGTGGAGAATTGACCATCAGAAAGAATTACTTAGTGAGCCTGCAAAAAGTTAACAATTGAAAATAATAAATATATACATGGTCATGCCCAACCTCCTTTGAAACAGGACCACACAGATATCTTTTGCAGAATCCTCTGTCTCCAGGTGCTCAATTAGTATATGATAGATGAACTTTTACTTTTTCCAGCTAGAAAAGTCAGTCTGTCCTTTCTTGCCCCTCTGAGCTACTTCTTTCCCAATGCTTATGGAGAAACCAAAGTTATTGATCAAAGGCATAACATGCAAACCAGTAGCATGCATGTGCACACACATCACCTCCTAACCCTTTCTCCTTTAAAGGCTACGTTCCTTTTAAATGCAATGACCACTTCGTGTCCAAGAGAAGACCACAGGGCTGAGACCCATAAAACCAGTGGGGAGAAGTGGTCTCCTGTTTCTCTGGGGTTCAACCCCTCTGGACTTTCTGTCCTAACCCCAACACTTCAGATTATGGTTTCAGTTTTGCTGATACAAGCTCTGGAGGTGTCCCTATGGAAACATAAAAAGGCTTCTGGTTTCTACTTAATAAGGAAACCTGAAAATATACAAGACCCTAAATGCATAGCCTCTGAGAGAATTTTCCCATGGGCCACATCCAGGTGTAAGAAATAATTAAAAAGGGCACAACTGTACCTGAATTAAATTTGATATTACATTTACATGCCTGCAAAACAACCATGGTCAATCCTCATTTTTTATTATAGCTTTCTGTGTTTTTCTTCTTTTACTCCTGTATAATGATACAGATAATACATCTGCTTTGTGCTCTAGACGTTCCCTAAGTTAGACCACATTTTTTTTTTTTTTTAGCTTGTCCTTCAAAATATCCTTAGACAAAAGGCATGGAGAGAGAGAAATGGCTTGTCCAATGTCACATCACTAGTTATTGGCACCATCAAGGCTAGAATGTAAATCATCCTCTTTACCCAACTGCCTTTCTTTACACAGATGCCTAGGGCCAGAAATATAAACCACAAATGATGGAAGAGCTGAGTCAAGAAGAGAATGTCTCCAAGTTCTGAAGATTCAAGGGCCCCTAACTAGCCTTCGAATCATCTCTAAGCCCCCCTTCTGAGAATGCATTTCCAAATGGAGTGCTTCTGGCCACGTGGCTTGGATAAGGGTGCTTTGTATTTATCTGATTTTCTATCATAACTGAGTAAATAAAGGGCATGCTTATAAAGTACTTGGGAGTTCCCCAGTGCTACGCTGATGATGTCTGCATCCACTACAAGGTAGACTGCTTTATATCAAACAATTGTAAATACCGGTGGCATCTGCATCTGTAACGTCTAACTAGAGCAACTCACGGGTTCTAGTCTTCACTTTGATATTGACTTGTTTCTGGGCCAGGAACTTAGATCCCTCCCCTTACCTTAATGCACTTTTTATAGTTTAATTTCCTTTTTGTGGTGCTGTTGGAGTTGGGATTTTTTTTAAATAACATGACTCAATTGAAATCAGATTTCCCCTAAAGAAGTCAAACACATGACAAAGGGGCCCAATCTGAAAAATCTGCCCCACAGCCTACAGCCACTCCATGGACAATCAGATTCTCCCTTTGCTACTCTTTCGTTGCTATCTGAATGGTTTATTTGTCTCAGCCTCACAACAGTGTAGTGTGGGGGTTAATGAACAAAGTCTCCTAAAAGTACATGGAATTTAATAGCATCATCCACAAAAGCTTTGTGGGTGGGATACTACTTCTAGCCCCAACATAGTCCTTTCTGATAATATTTACTCTACTTCCTCCCTTGATTAGAGCTGCCAAGATGTGAACTTGGAGATATGATCTAAGGAAATCTGTTCAAAGGCCAGGCAGTAATACACAGTAAATGGCCTGCTCTGCTGAGGCTACAGCATGTGATATTCCCAGGAAGAGCAACGTTTTAAGGACCTCAGGAAACAAGAGCCCTACACAGAGATTAAGGCATATGCTTATACCAGAGTAGGGAGAGGTCACATAGCTCATCCCTTGCCATTCAGTTTCCCCAGAAGAGGACAAGACTTGAAAGAAATGGTGGGGAAGCAGACTGGGGTAGAGAGTCCCAGGAGAAGGAAGAAGAAAAATGCCCAGAAGGCGGGGAGGAATCACAATAGATTCTCACTTTTCTACTCATTTGACCTTGAGAAAACTGCTTAATCTTCATGGGCATCATATATTTTTTTTTTTCACCCATAAAGCAGGAGAACCCACCTCCTAACATTTTTGCCAGAGCATTTGGGGTTTGGTGGGGTGCCTGCATCAGCTTTGGCAATGATAACAATGATGATGTAAGGACAGCCCTAGGACCCCAATCATCCTGAGGAGAGCAGAGGAGAAAATCAAAATAGAGAGGCAAGAGCATGCCAGGGATGGCTCTGCTTCATGATGGTGCCCAGAGTAGTCTCTGGGGAGACTCATATCTCAGTGATAAATTAACGGGTTAATGAGATCAGACACACTATACGTATACTGTGATAATTCCTTCCTCAAAGTTTTCCTAAATGTACCAAGGTTTATGGAAGAAAATTTTCTAATACTATTAGCAGTATTTCTTTTGCCACACGTTTGTTTAGTTGGGGAAAAAGAAACATTTTAGAAGGAAAGAAAAAAACTATGAGACAAGACAGTGGATCATGTATTAACCAGAGAGAAGTTTGTCATTTTTCCTTGAGTAAAATGCCTTCACCTATTGAATTATTTTAAGAAGTCCTTTCCTTCAGATCAAAAATGTGTTTGACTCGAGTCATAAGTGGGGAGAGGGTATGAAAGGAGTGAGGACTCCCCTGAATTAAGATTATTTACAGAACAAAGTTACGTTTAATCACTCTGATAATTTCTGAATGAAGCTCTTCACAAGTCTTTCAATAACTCAGTTACACTTAGCATTAAGAGCTTCCTGCATATGTGCCAGTTTCAGAACACAAATAATTTAAATGGAAGACACAATAAATTATATTTATTCTACAGAAAAGGGATGGTCTACTTTAACTTTTTGTTTTTTTGTCTTTATTCGAGTAGAACTGTACTACTGTATGTTAAAATCTGGCAACAGGTTTCCAATATTCAATATAACAATCTCAGTATATTAATTAGTTTTCAAGACCCCCAAGCAATAAAAATCTAGTCGTTCAAGGTCACAGTTTGACTTATTTACAATTGACAAATAACTTGGCAAACTCTGCCCTGAGCCACTCCATACAATAGAAAATATATTGTCATTCAAGTTAACAAAAGAATCTTTCTTTGCCATCTCACTACAATGGCCCTGCAAATGAACATCGCCTGAATAAAATCCTAACCACATTTTCACTCTCATTAACCACAGTAGGGTATCACACAATTTGCCTGGCTCCTGCTTAGACCACTGTGCACCATTTTAGTAGCAGCAGTTTGATGGGTTTTATGGCAGGTGATATATGGAGTGGGAGTTTCGGGAGTCGTAAACAGAAGGCACTGTGTATCACAATGTGGTTTAGGGATATAATGACTGTGTTGTAAAGCAAGGATGACAATACTGCACTAGGCTTGGGGTACTGAACCAATAGACCAAACAGCTCAACATAATTCAAGTAATGGTGAAACAATCCCAGGAAAGTAGGAGTGTGTGTGTGTGTGTGTGTGTGTGTGTGTGTAGGGTTTCTATCTTTCATTAATTACCTCAGATGAATCTGAACAAAAAATACTAAAACGGAAATAAATCTATGTCCTCCAAAAATAGAGAGCATTTCTCGTTCCTTCTAGCACAATCTTTTTCTGCCTCCTCTGTCCAACCTTTAACCACTTTCACTGGCAAAATAATTAAATAAACAGCTAGTCCTAACATAAGAAAAGCAGCAGGGAGATTGATGCAGAAGAGGAGGAAAAGCATTAAAATGAACTTCCCCTCCTTCCCAGGACATCCCATTCCCTGTGGCTGGGGAAGGGGGCCAAATTATATCTGACCTAAAAGGTACTCCTCTAGCTCAGAGAGCAAGAAGACATGGGGAGGAAGGCTAGTAATTTTCAGGATCTCTTCTGTTCACATCCCGGGATGTCCAAGAGCTCGGCCATCTCAAAGTCACTACTAGTTGCTCTTCTCCAGAAGGCTGGGTCTGGCATTCTTCAAATAAAAAAATTACAACACATGACCGCTTTCAAAGAAAACTATATTGAGCCAACAAATGAGGACTTGTGGTTACAAACTTACTGTGTGGCCTTGGACAACTTACAAACTCTCTCTGAGTCTTCATTTCCTTTGGGCAGACTCTCCTGTTTTACTGACCTACGATAGGAATCACAGTGGGTAGAGATCTGAAATTCTAAAGCAGTATGTCAATAAGCATCATCATGTTCATCACCACCACTGTCATCATTACCATGGTAGAATACAGGACTAAGTTATTAATGTGTGTGTTATTTTTACTGTATTTCTACCTCCTTGGGTTCCAAAGAGTAAACAGGTTATCTTCCTTACTTTTATAGAAAATAAAGGTTGAAAGTGGAAGAAAACTCCCTACCTGATTCCCCACCCCACCCCCCACCCCCCCCCACACACACACAGAAGCACAGCATGTGCTTTTAAATTGGGAGTTTTCCCAAGACTGAGAACGGATTGAGGGAGGTGAGACTCAAGGGCTCTCTTGCAATGCTTTGGGGAGGTGACAGGGCCTCCAGTGGAGAGTTGGCATAATGCAGCTAAAGAAACTGACCTTCATCAGGAAGTGGCCCACAATGGCAAACATATGGTGCAGAGGAAGCATTCAATCACCAGTAGTTAATGTGGGTTAAAGTCTGAGCAATCCCAGGAAGAACTGATATCAGAGGGGCCTAGAGACTCCACCAAGATAACTGACTTGAATTTCTTGTAAACTTGAGAGACATCAGATACAACACCTGTATTTGTGACCTATCAGATTCACTATATTGGTCCTCTGGACAATTGTATCAGGACGGGAAGCAGAACTCAACCATCATTTTAATGATCTAGTACTAGTCTCCAGGGATCTCCCATCTCTGTTCATTTCATGCTTGCAAAGTTAGTCTTTCAATGATTTGACACAATGGAGGATTCTCAAAAAGAATATGCCACCATCACCTCCCAGAAAAAATAAAACATCCAACAAAGGAAGTGAAAGTACAAAGCTCCAGAGTTCCTCACTCCCCAAGGCAGCTGCCCAGAGCAGGATCCCTTCCTTTCCAATGTTCAAGTTCAGATGCACTTTTCATTTCCAAGACATCACCTCATCTGCAACCACCCTTTCTATTTGCAGGACTAAAATGAAGACACATCCTGTGCACCTTAGCCCACCCCCAGGCCTCTCTCACAGGCACCAAGCTCCTGCCATGGAAATCTAGCCATCATCGATGGAGAGTCCCTGAGGCTGTCACTTCATTTCCTCCTTGCTTCTTAACAAGGAAATGACTGACCCACATGTACCACGTATCTATTTATCAACAGATCATAAGCCCAGTCTGCTGAGATCTCGTGACAGGTCCCATTAGCTGTGAGCTACCCAATAATGTGTATAATCAGTTGTTAATGGCACTATGCTATTCCGTGATAACTGGGCTATTAGTGAGTGTCAGTGCAGTCCTCTACCTGACTGTTACTGGCATTGGAGAAACTGTACATTTCCACTCATGATGGTTCCCACATGGGTGAGATTTGGGGTGAGTACCTTCCTAAGTAACCCATTCCAGGAATTCTGTGTCCCCCTTATCCTGTCTGTTGGGGACTCCAATAGTAAACACGGTAATGGGCACTTGAAGTATAAGGAGGAACAATGTCCATTTAAAATGACAAAGCTAAATCTTATAAAGCAAATAGGCAAGTTTCTTGAGTCACAACAAAATAAATGACACTTTGGAAATACTCTTTAAAAGCCACATCTTTTTAAAGCAGATATTCTCGATGCCATTCCACAATCAAATTCCCCATGAAGGTCCAGCCATAGCTGTTCTTTGGAGGCAGCACAACTGTAGCCAAAAGATCACAGGTCACAGCGTGCAGACCTTTTCAATCTTTCCCCTCTCTCTAAGACACACACACACACACACACACACACACACACACACACACACACACACACTGCTTTTCAATAAAAATATCTCCATTGCCAAAGTTTGGCCTCAATCCCCAAGCTGATTCTAAGACCTCCCCAATTTGTTTTAGATATGCTTTGTATCCATTTCATTTAAGAGACCAGAAGCAAAATGTACCAACAGCCTCAGGCAAAAGGGAAATGTTCAAAATTCTGTGCAGTGAATTTTTCCTTCATGCTCACTACAAAATCCACATCCAACACCAAACAGAACAACCTCCACCCTCAGCCCAAATCCAGACACTTCAGCAATGTTCCCAGTTTAGACCTTCATAGGTCAGAATTTGATTTATTTGGGAAAGGAAAGTTTCATTGAACCTAGAAATCTGTCAACCGAATCCAGCCAATGCTCAAGTGATTTACATCCACTCTACGTCCCAGCACTGCCTATCAAAGACCCTAGAGTTTTTATGCTGCCTCTATAAAAAAGAAATTTAACACTAAGGACTTGCCAAAGGGTCATCACATGTTGTTGGAGGGAAATAAAGAATAAGATATTTGTAAAGTGCAGGGAGAAAGGATGAGGCTCTGCTTATATTCTCGTTCCAGTTCAGGCTGCCGAGAAACTGGGGGCTGGGTCTCCTCTTGCCAGAAAAGCCACTCCTGCAGAATAACTGAGGGAACAGTGGTATGCCCAGGGCCTTGCAGGGGAGGAGGTTCTAGACTTAGCTTAGTGTCCTGGGGAAATGCAAGAGCTCAGGTTCAAAATCACCTGATGAGAGGGCTGCTGTGTGCAGAGGCAGGATGGAAAGACCAAAGCTCAGATGGCAGATGGCCTAAACCAATACTCCATGTATAGAATCATTCCCCCAGAAGAGGGGATCAAAGACATGTGCAGAGGCACCAGTGACATAAGCCCCATAGAAATCAGACATCCCAATCCAACTGCCCAACAGTAAAATGATAAATAAGATGAGAATGTGGAAAATTATTCTTCTCTGGGCAATGATTTATTCATTCACTAGGGGAGAGAATTAAAAAGTCACTACAATACACACACTGAGGCAAGGATGCAGAGATGAACTGACTTCACATCCTGAACCACACAGGAGAGGGAAGACTCATCATGGTTCAAGGGGTCAGCTCAAGGAATGGACCAATTTCATCTTCTGACAGTTGATTCACTAACACTGCTTCTGGACGAGACTACATGGAATATAGTCCCACACCTGATTCTGCTTGAATCAACACCTCTCCATTTATTCATGTATGGATTTATTCAGTCAACTGATATTTAGCAAGTACCTAATATATTGCCACCATCATGCTCAGCTCTAGAGATATAATGTTGAGCAAAACCATACATGATTCTTGCCTTCTTAGCTTTAGTAATAGTGAATTGCAACTAAATAAGGAATTTTTATTGTGCAGAAGCCACAAAGGAGAAATTCATGTTATTCTATTAAGATCCAAAATGGGCAGGAAGGGTTGACCTGATTGGTCTGATCATTGATTTCCTGAAATTAATCCTTGATGGAGAGAATGAGAGCTGTTAGGGAGAGAAAGGGAGGCGGGAAGAGTGTTTTAGGCAGAGACAACTGCATCACAATTGCCGAGAACAGAGTGGTAAGGAGTAGAACTGAAAGAAGAGCAGTGTTGCTGGTGGGCAGCACACAGGACATCTGGAGGAAGGATCAGCTGCAGAACAATGTGTGAGGGTGGCCATGCTCATAAGAAAGTGTGGCTTTGCCCTAAGAAACATGTAGATGTTTTGCAGGCTGCCACATGATCACATTAGTTTTTTAGAAAAAGTCCTTCTGGTTACAGGATGGAGAAAAGAAAGGAAGGAAGGTAGCAGGGAAGTGGGAAGGTCAGGTGGAGATCTTCACAGTCTGAGAAAAATTTGATTTGACTCGAAGAGTGGTGCTGCAGGTGGGAATGGGGAAAGTGAATGCATTCTGTATGAAAGCAAGGAATTTGGACTGGCTTCAGAGTGGGGAAAGGCTGTCAAGAGGAACTCTAGGTGTCGGGTGTGCATAACTGGGAGGACTCCTGGCCATGCCACAGCCCATGTGGTGGTCTGTCTGTATCGACTACCACACCTCAGTTTGTCTGGATCCTCCAACTTACCAGCGCTCACTTCCCCAATTTTAGCCTCAATAGTCAGTTTACTGGTCTCAATCTCTATATTCTGAACCAGGGCTCCTGACAATGCCCTTCATCTGGCTTTAGGTGCATGACAACACCACACCTCCTGCTTAGATCCTATCAGCCTCTCTACTCCTGATAGCTCTACTCAAGCCCTCCAGCTCAAGTTGCAGTGCACCCTGCCAGGTTGGGCTATCCGAGGGCAAGATGCTCCTTCCTGGCTTTCCATAGAGTCCTCTTCCTGATAGATACTATTGAGCTTTCAAGGCAGGACATTAAAAAATAGTTAGACATCATCATTTAGCAATGAAGTAATCAGGAGTGATGAAACCAGAGAACTACTATTCATTCATCAAAGCATCTTATATTTTTATGCAATTTAAATGTCAAGTAATATAATGGGGGAAATACTATGATTATATCCCCAGTTTATAAGAAGAGGAAACTGAGGCACAGTGAAGTTATAGAATTAGCCAAAAGTCACAAGGCAAATGAGTGGGAGAAGTGAAATTCAACCCAGGCGGTCTGATTCTGAAGCTCAGCCACCCCTTTCTAGTGGCTTAGACAAAGATTCTAAGGTACCTGTCTAGAAAGTTCATGCAGTGGTCATCCCGTTCTCAGTTCCCTCCAATTCACAACCTGCTTACAGTCACGAACTTCTCTGTGTCCAGCCATATTACTTTCATTATAAAATGGAAGGAGTAACCATGTAACTCCAAGAAATAAAGCATTCACTGCATAAAATCAAAAAATCGATTGCCATTTGTTTCCAATGAATGTCTACTGCCCTAATATTCAGACTCTGTTATTGCTACCTCTAATTTTCTTTTGAAACTAGATTCCTACAATGGCTATGAACACATGTGAGGCTATGTGTCCCTCACACTAAATAAACCCACACTGTTGGCCATTCAACTTGGCTTATCTGCTTGCTGACTCCTTCCCCACCCTCCTTACCTGATACTTTTCAGATCTCAAGGTTGCTACTAGTTCTATATCTCACAGCTTGCTTTCTTTCATGGAATTCATCTGCTGTTTGCATTTGAAAAATAGGTAGTTTTTTTTTTTCCTAGAAAGAAATATACTACCCTGAGTGAGAGGAGAGCCCCCTCTCTGACTATTATACTTTGTATATTATATATTAAGTCATGTTAAAAGAAGCTGGCTCTCCTCCATTCCAACAGAGTGAAATGCATGAGCTGGTTAGCTGTCTATCCACCTTGTTTATTAAAGGTGCCTCTGGTGTAGTGGTACCATTCAAGATTCCCATATGCATATTAGATTAATAATATTGATAATACTAGCAAATACTGCATATTTTATAATATGCTAGACATGGTGACAAGCATTTTGTAGTCACTTTCTGACTTAATCCTTATAGCAATCTTACTTACTAGATACAATCATCTAATGGAAGAAGAAACTGAAACTTTAAAAGATTGTGTAACTTTCCCAAAGACACAAAGATCAAAATAGGACTTGAACTCAGTTCTCTTTGGTCCCAATACCATTCTCTGATATGCCATGTTCAGCAGCTAGAAGACCACTTGAGAAGACAGCATCAATAGAGGTTTCAAGATTTGAGAACCTCAAGCCCCACTCCAGGTCCTCAGGTGACTCATAAACTCTGACATTATATAAACACTGATCCATTTGACTGACTTCAAATTTCATGGTTACGCCATTGCCCAAAACGTATGGAAGGACTGGAGAATAAGCATAAGAATGCCACTGTTTTACATGGTGTCTGCCCCAGTATCTACCCACTGAGAGTTGGAAGAGCACATTCTGAATGAATAAAGCATCCTTCCAGACCATCCTCAATATCACTACGTCCATCCCCACCCACTTCCCCAAACCTCTAAGTCTAACTTGTCTTCAGTTAGTTTCACCAAATCTGAGCAGTCTGTCCACTGAGCCACTTCTACCAGCAGCACTGAGCCACTTCTACCAGACTTCCTCAAGTATTTGTGTGTATATGTTCATGTGCACATGTGTGCATTTGTGCAACTATGTGTGTATGCACATGCATGCCTTAAAGGCATGTCTTCCTTTTCTACAACCTTCTACCCAACACACCCCAGCTTCAACTCTCAGAGGCTAGATTTGCCAGATAAGATAAAGGATATGGAGTTACAACTGAATCTCAGATTAACAGCAGACAAATTTTCATTTGTGTAGGCCCTATGTGCTACTTGGGACATCTTCATTAAAATATGATGCATTCATTATTTATCTGAAATTGCAATGTAACTGGACAACCTTATCAGAGACTTCTTTATCAACATTTTCCTCTGTCATAACAAAAAACAAATGAATGACAGTAAGTGAATTTACTCAATTTTCCAAATAAGTCTTATATCGGAAAACAGGTTATAAATCCAATAAGCTTTTTTAAATGTTGATACTCGGGTCAGACAGTGACCCGGCTGGTTGGAAAAGCTGTCCCAGTTAGGTGCAGGGTGCCAGCAGAAATAGGTGAAGTTTGAACTGGAAGATCATTGTGGAGTAACAGAGAATTAGATATACCTATATACCCATGAAACTGTAACTGAAACAATAATTTGGAAACTGTTTTACATAGACTGGAGAGTAAAACATCGAAATGACTATGTCAATGCTACTAAGGAACCACTGTTTTCAGTACAAAAACAAAAGAATGACAAACAGAAAATCAAATAAGTTAATAAAAAGGTTAGGTTTGGAAAAATATACAGATGGATGAGTGTTTGATAGATTGGCAGATAGATGGACTGACAGATGGAAAGAAAGATGGACCTATAGACAGATAGTCACACTGTGGGCAGCTATCTTCTGCAGGGCACTAGGAGGTAGCACTGACCCACTGTCTCATCCCTTACTGCCCATTCTCTCAGGTGACCCCACCTGATGCTCCATTAGTAACTGCCTTGCTCCAGAGTTCCAGGAGTCATGAGTCTCCATGGGGAAAAATAAAGAACGCATGTTCTTTAGACTGTACTGTTTGGTGGGTTGACATAGAAGCTCTTAACTTCTACTTAGTTCTACTCTGTGCAGGGCTCATGGGTGCCCTTAGGTGGGTTTTGGTAGAGCTTTTTATTGACCTATGATGAAAGTGCTTTATTTAACAGTGTCCCTATGGCAAAACTGAGCCACTTCTACAAGACATCCTCATGTGTTTGTGTGTAAATGTCCATGTGCACATGTGTGCATTTGTGCATCTGTGTGTATATGTACATGCATGCCTTAAAGCCCCACTTTTCTTTTGTATGATCAGCCATCTCTTGAAACCAACTCAAGCTTTCCAGGGATGTTTGCCTAAGTCCAAGTCTGAGCGCAAGTAATGAAAAGAATTTAAGTTTCTTCCCATGGGCCCATGTAAACTTGTGGATGTGGCCAATAACTGTCGGGATGCATGCAAAGGAATGCTTGGTTTCAGGCTCACCAACATTCATACACAAGTCTCAGCTCCACCCCACCCATGGCCCTACTAACCAAGCATGATCTCCACATGCTAACTTACTAATTAATTTTCCCAATAAACTGTTGAAATGCTAATGATAACAAGTAAACTGTAATCATGCTGTCGAAAGGACACCCAGTCCATGGACCCAAGCATTAAGCATCTGACACCCACTCTATCTGCAGTACTGGCTCTGCCACTAGCTGCCTGACTTAGCCCTGGTTTCCAGTCTCCGTCATCTGAGCCAGAACTTAGATTAGGGGACAAATCAGGCCTCCCTGTGACCTTGCACAGTTTTAAGGAATACAGTCCCAATCCCTCCTTTACCTGTTGTCTAAGGTACTGTCTTCTATAACATCAAGCTGAGGATCTGTGACAAAGACAAATCTGCCAGCCTAAAATATTTGTTCTCTGGTCTTTCAAAACTACTTATTTATCCTTGGGATAGGTAAAAGGTAAGGTCTCTTCCAACTGCAATACTAGAAATCCTCTAATCCTTGTTCCTATACCCAGTTCCATTAAAATCTGCAACATTCGGGCCCTCCCTGGTGGTGCAGTGGGTTAAAGCACAGCACAAAGAAGCTAAAGCCACTTCAGCATGAGTTCAATCCCCACCCCAGAGCTGACCACATGGCGCAGCAGACCTCTCCGCCTCCCCCTCAGCAGTGTACTTCGTCAGTCAGTCTGTTCTGCTCTTCACTCTAGTGAATCCTCTCACCACCTCTGCACCTCAGGCCTGTACCCCAGTTCTATATGCATAAATACATAAATATATACTTTTTTTAACTTGCAATTTTCTGGGGGTAAGTTGCCTGAAAAAAAAAAACACATCCTACCCAAGATTTTGAAATGGTTGATGCTATAACCTTTCCTCCATCAATTATGGCTAGTCAGGCTGAGTTAGGGAGCCTGTGCTAGAGAGGAGAATATATTTCAGAAGAGAAAAACTGACATGGTAGTTCTTACAGCTTTTCAAGGAAGACTGGCATTAGATACTGTGTGTGTGTGTGTGTGTATGTGTGTGAAAGTTCCAAGTATCCAATTACTTTCACATTAATAGAAGGTACATGGTTCCTCCAAAGAGGAAAATATCTTTCAGAAATGGCATAATTTGCTCTAGTGGATAACAAATAGTTGGAAGTTTTCTCAGTGAGCAACCATTGTATCTAGTTTCAAATTGCTTCTCTCAAGCCAAGGAAAATGATGATGATCTCTGAGCCATTGCTGTTTTTGACATGGACCCGAACTCAGCATTCCAAACAGAACTATGCAGAATTAGCTTACATTTCATCTCTCACTCATTCATCTTCTCCTTTCCTGCTCATTTGCCAGGGCTACAAAAGTATTGAGTGCTCCACGAGAGGCTTGGTTTTCCAAACTATGCAAGTCATTATGAATGGCCTTGTGTCCAGGTAAAGGTTAAGGAGGCCTTTTGTTGTTCTAGTTTAACTTGTCCCTGCCACTGCAGCCTAATCATTCCACATAATAACAGGCCTGATACACAGGCCTGAGTCAAAGTCGCAAGTCAATAAATCCATTCCTTCCTCCCTTTCAAGGCAAAGTGTTGAATAGTACTGAGTGTGCAGTGTCACCAGATCCCATAGTCCATCACATCAAGGTCGTCTGGCATACAGCACATAAAAAAAAGAAAAATACAACTTTCTTTCTTTTTGGTGACTTGCACATCCCGGGTAAGTATCACTGTCTCACATGCAAGGGTAGAAGAGGGAGGGGTTGAGAGACAAAGATCGATTGCCTGGCTCATAGGATCCTGGAGCCACTGAAATTGAAAGCTGGGAGTCCTAGACATCAGCTACCTCTATTGCCCTCCTCACGTTTGAATACGGACACTTAAGCCAGAGGAGGAGAAGGGATTTGTCCAAGGTTATATGGCCAGCACCTTCTACCACTAGTACTAGAACTCTGGCCTCCAACATCCCATAGATGTGTAACTGTCTGCTTCCAAAGGAAAAGATGAGGGAAAAGATGAGAATGACAAGAAATCTCCCCATTTCTGAAAGGAGAACATTAGCCAATTCTACCTTACCTCTCTTACCCCAAGTTCATTTTCTAAACTGAGGAAATGCTTCAGCTGTAGTAAAAATATGTGAAGTCACTTTCAGACTCCTCTGAAAGAAATACATCCAAAGTTTCAAAGATCCTCAGTTTCTTCATCTGTAAACTGGAGATAATAACAGTGTCCATTTTGCAGTTATGTGAGGTTGGAACACACAGGAGGTGCCTGACACATGAAGGCTCAGCAAATGCCAGCGCTAATTGCTACTGTCGTCGTCACCAGGACAAGGACAGCTGCTGGGTGTTAACCTGCAGATGGCTGCCTCTCCGGTCCCTCTGTTCCTCCTTCCAATGAGACAAAGTACTCACGAAATTATCTTTTCACCTCTGGTGTGAAAATAAAACCTGCTGATAGAAGCTCCTTGGAAGTACGCAACCCTGAGTTACAGTTTGTTTACTTTGCTAAGGGACTTCCAGCTCTTCCAGGTTCATAAATTCCTTGTGGTGGAAGGGGGAGGGGCTGTAATTTAACGTGAATAATAGGACTACATTTGTGTACCCTCCAAAGGTTTAAATCGCTTTGAAGGGGGGGAGGGGAAGTCACACTTCTCATCTGGTGTCTCCATTCTTCCCTTAATTAGCAGTTGGATTAGATACCCTGAGAGGTGAGAGATTAAAGGCACCAAGGAGAGACATGCACCAAATGTCAGGAGTTTCTGTCCAGGACCTTGAGATCATCTTTCTATCATTTCTGGGTGATAGATAGAATAATGTGGAACTGATACCTAATGATGCCAAATACCTGTTTCTGTTTGGCAAGTCCTGGGATTCTCTGGCATAATCACCACCTATTACTATAAATATGATACCATAAGGACACATATGTCAAGTGTAAAGAGTTGAAATTAAGATGTTTAAAAACTGCCTGGCAAAATACTGGACACATAGTAGAAACCTTTAAAAACTTTCCATTTCGGGCCCTCCCTGGTGGTGCAGTGGGTTAAAGCACTGCACGAAGAAGCTTAAGCCACTTCTGCATGAGTTTGATTCCCGCCTGCCCTGGAGGAGTTCCACATGGTATGGCAGATCTCTCCTCACCCACCCACTGCTCCCCTCAGCAGTGTACTTCCTCGATCTGCCTGTTCTGCTCCCCGCTTTGTCTCTGGTGAATCTTCTCACCCTCTGCATCTCTGGCCTGTACCCCAGTTCTGTATGAATAAATAAATAAATCTTTAAAAAAAAAAAAACTTTCTCTTTCTTCATAAACCTCTTCCTTGTGCATTCTTCACAATTCTGTAAGTCCTGCCCTAGACAAAATCACCTTCGGTCAGAACCTAGGAGAGCCAGTGAGAGTCAGATGTATAGTCGAAAGGAGTCCAAAGGTCTGGCTTCTGTGCATCGACCTGCAGCCAGTCTGAACTGAAAATATTTCTTCTTGTGACATTCTGAGATAGATACTACAAGGATGAGATAGATGCTACAAGGATGAATGAGATAATGCCCATAAATACTGCCTAATGTCAAATAACAAAAATATTTGTTTAGGCCAGAAATTACTACCTAAGAATTATCACAGTTACCTTTTTTTTTTTTTTCCAAGAATGGTATGTTGGCTCCATAACATGAAGGGCTTCTGGAGCCCTTCCATTCTTTTCCTTTCCTTCCTTTTTAATATTTAAAATTGGCCCTGAGTGCAAAAACACAATATAATGATTCACATTACCTTAGTTTTAAAGAATAAGCAAATACCTACTATATAAGAATTTCAAATTCTCAACAAATAATTGCATAAATAATCCTGCAGATTTTTACACAAACCTGAATATCACAGACACAGGAATGACATACAGATTATCTCCACTAGGTTAACAGAAGACACAGGAGGGAGAGAAAGAAAAAACTTACATCTTCAAGTAATGGTAACAAAATACTTGGCAATAGAGTATCCTATGTACTGATGTCTGATATTTTCCCTAAATAAATTGGTCAGGATGAAAAATTAAACTTCTATGACTAAGTATGACACATGGCTGAGTTATCCTGAAATCTGAGTGTTCAAGAATAACCCTCCCCAGAGAAGGCTCATTCACCAACCATCTTAGAAAGAGTTGACAAGAAAAGAGGTGTCCACTTACTTGGCAACACACAGGTATAAAGTCATCCACATTCTAATGCCTGATAAACATTAGAAACAGGAAGTTCCAACCCTCCCTGGTGGTGCAATGGGTTAAAAAGCAGCACCGCAAGCTAGCCACAGCTGCTTCAGTGGGACTTCAATCCCTAACCCCACCCCGGAGGTGACCCATATGGCGCAGCAGGCCTCTCCTGCCTCACCTGCTGCTCCTCTCAGCAGTGTACTTCGTCAATCTGCCTGTTCTGCTCCACACTCTATCTCTGGTACATCCACTCATTGCCCCTGCACCTCTGACCTGTACACCAGTTTTGTATGTTTAGAAAAATAAATATTAAAGAGAAGGAAGGAAAGAGGGAGAGAAAAAGGGAGGAAGGAAGGAAGGAAGGAAGGAAGGAAGGAAGGAAGGAAGGAAGGAAGGAA